>NC_090064.1:13229528-13354321 GCF_038355195.1 Osmerus mordax
AGGTTCTTCAGCGGGACAAACCACTCAGGGTGGATCTCTTGGACCCTGCTCCTGTCGAAACTGAGGAAGGTGAGAGCGGTCAACTCTGTGAATGTACCAGAGTGGATCTTCAGACGGTTCCTGTTCATCTGTAGCGTCTGCAGATCCTCAAAGCCCTTGAAAGTTGTCTGAGAGATGTCTGTCAGCTCACAATCATTTAAAAAAAGGATTTTTGTTTTGCTCCTATTTTTCGTCAACTGAAATTGGCCCACATCACCTAGATTGCCGTTTTCCAGGACGACCATCGTTGGTGTTGGGCAGTCGAGGAAGGCTGAGTTATTTGAGGGTAATTTGGATCCTCTAAGGTCCACATCAACCCTATCCAGACTGTCCATCCCCTTTAGGAGGCCACAGATACTGAGAGAGGGTTCCTCCAGGGACAGAGAGAAGGAGAAACGGATGAGTCCTCTCCTGGTTTCCACTGAAAGCCTCTCCACTACCTCAGGATCAACATCCTGCAGCAGGAGGATGTCCAGTCTGGGGCTGTGGAGGAACACGTCAGGCTGGAGCCTCAGGTGCGTGTTGTTGGAGAGGTTTATGAACTCCAGCAACGGGACTCCGCTGACGTTCACCTGCACCAGGTGGTTCCCCAAGACATTCAGCCTCTTCAACGAGGAGCTGTTGCTGGTTCTGAGGTTCAGAGTCTTGATTCTGTTCAGGGAAAAGTCTACGGACTCCAGGCTTGGGAGGAAGCTGAGTAAAGCAGGGGACATCTCCTGGATACGATTCTCTCCGAGGTCGAGGATTCGAAGCTTGGGGAGGTCCTTGAAGACAGCTGGGTGGAGGATTGAGATGTTATTAAAAGAGAGGTTGAGTTTCAGCAGCTCGTTCAACCCTTCAAACTCTCCGCCTGTCAAAGAAGAGATCCGGTTCTGGCTCAGGGAAAGGTTCGTGAGGGGGGACAACGTTCGGAAAGTTCTAGGAGGAACGGTGCTGATCTTGTTGTTGGAGAGGTTGATGGTGGATAAGTTCCGTGGGAGTTTGCAAATGACCTCAGAGATGTTGATGATGTTCTGGTTGGGGCACCACATGGTTCTGGAGAGGTCAGAGTTCAGGCTGCAGCCCTTGAACCCAAAGCAGTGGCACCGTCCTGAGAGGAAGAGGAGGAATAGAAGGAGGGGGTAAAGGAATAGACGGTTTATCTTCATCTTCTCTGTCTGTCCGAGACGCGTCTGAAAGGACTGTGTAGCTGCATTCCTGGTATATTTCTGTAGCATCGCCTGTTGTATTTAATGTCTTGAATAAAAGCAGAATGCATAATTTCAGACCAGCCCAGATCTGCTTTTAACTGATGACACTTCTGCATGTGGGTGTGCAGAGCTCAAAAATTGTGTTAGATAGGATTCTCAAATGTGTAAATGGGGAACCATACTCTGCCAAACAGGGAAGTGGTCTGATCACGTATGTGTGGAGGGAGGGTTCAGAATGTTATTTGTGCTTGTTGTTTCTATGGTCTCATAGACACAGAAAACACAAACTTAGGAGTGAGAGTGATTTACCAGGCCAGAGGCTGTATGCTTGTTAGAACAGTTCCAGTACTTATTTATACCCATCAGTATCGGTGTAGGAACCCCTGCTCACTGTATGAGCTACACCAGTCAAGTGTCTGTGTTGAGAAAAGCGATGAAACACACACATCCACACACAGTGGCCTTTTCCCTGGCAGTCGTTAAATGTCCCCAGTAGTGTTTATGAGGGTAGGGAAGCCACTTGTTGTTTCAAACAAGTGCACATACACACATAAACACCCCTTATACACACTGCCACTTCCAACAGCCCCCCCCCCCCCTCCTCACACACACACCACCAGCAGAGCATACCAGATTAGCCAGTAGTAAGTGGAGTCCAGACCTGCATGGTCTAGGTTGCTGTGACAACATCCAAACTTTGCAGGAGCAGTGAAGTGTGTGCTTGGGTGAGTCAGCACAGTGGGAATTCCTGCAGAGAGAACGAGACAGAGAGAGAGAGAGAGAGAGAGAGAGAGAGAGAGAGAGAGAGAGAGAGAGAGAGAGAGAGAGAGAGAGAGAGAGAGAGAGAGAGAGAGAGAGAGAGAGAGAGAGAGAGAGAGAGAGAGAGAGAGAGAGAGAGAGGTCTCAACAGTGACTCCCAACCTCACCTACCACACTGCACACACTGACGACCAGGCAGAAAGACCTGGTCTGGTTTCACTTCTTGTATCTCTCAGCCAATTCAGCTGGTAATTTTTGTTATCATCTCTTATATTAAGAACCAAGGTAGGTATGTTAATTTAGATTGACTTTGTTGTATTTAAGGGAAAAGATAAACTAAGCTGTAGAGAACATTTGTATATTGTGGACTGGTTTGGTCCTATGAAACCTGACACATTCCTTGCTCTCTTCAACCAACATTTTGGTGTGAAGTTTTGGTTTTGTATTCCTGTTAGCGGTGACTCTGGTTAACCTGAATATTGGAGTGACATGGACTATGTTCCTAGATGAATGAGCAGCCGGGGGAAGTGGAGGAGAGGGGCGATGTGTCAGACACTACTACAGAAGAGAGCCTTGATCCTGGGGAGGCCGGCACTGGCCCTGGAGGACAGGAACTCCAGGATGAAGATGGTGTAGGCTTTGAGTCTGGCCCGGGACAGAGGCTGGAGCCTGGGGAAGGGGCCCAGAAGAGCCCTGGGGAGGTTGAGGGGGAACCAGAGAAGATGGAGGGAAGCCAAACAACAGCTCTCAGCACAACACAACTAAAGCCTCCTCTGGTCAGACTGCTTCGCAAAGGTACTTATGTACACCTTGATATGCTTCATACACCTTTCAGTATTACTTTGAAAGTGATAGGAAATGTTTCATTACGCTTTTCTATGGAGTCTTGGTATGTTTGTTGTACTATGTATAATCATCCTAAACCTATGGAAGCAAATCAGTGACATAATGTTTTGAATTTTAAAAGGCATTGAATACTTAATATTGAAATCCCGGAACTTCCGGGAGACTTGAGATGTCTGAATCCCAAAATATTTAAGGCGAAAACAAAACTATTTTGCAATCTGAATTTTGGGGGAGAGAGAAGCCACCTCCCTGAAATGAGTCTCTGCAGGTTGGGATGTCTGTCAATTTGAAATGATGCCTAAACCATGCAACAGAACCTTCCAGCCGATACAAGCAACGCAATCGTTATCAAGAACATTTTGACACCGATATTGTCTATGTAATAAGAAAAGTGAGGGACTAACATGGAAAAAAAATAAAGTATAAGAGATATGTGGTCTTTCCCTAACCCAAACAATTATTCGTCCAATCAATAGAGGTGGCTGGAGGACACCGTCGAATAGGGGGTCACAATCTTAAAACCACCAATCAGACGGCATCTTCGAGTGCTTTGCCCTCCTCCACGGCCAGCACCTCAGTGAGTATCAAAGTGACAGTCCACTTTGTTAAACCTAAGCACCCGTCCCACATTACATTTAGTCATTTAGCAGACGCTCTTATCCAGAGCGACTTACAGTAAGTACACGGACATACCCCCCAAGGCAAGTAGGGTGAAGTGCCTTGCCCAAGGACACAACGTCATTTTGCACGGCCGGGAATCGAACTGGCAACTTTCTGATTACTATCCCACTACCCTAACCGCTCAGCCACCTGACATCTTTATCTATAACTCATCACCATCTAAGACTCACATCTTACTACCCGTCAACAGCTGTAGCAGTTGTGGGGTTAGATACTACTAACATTTGGTTTCGAAACCTCTCCATATGCCTCTCCCCCTTCTCTCGCCCTCAGGTGTCAGGTAGGAGGACGGCGGTCTTGTCTAACGAGGCGAGGCGTGAGATGGTGAAGCAGGCACGGGCAGTGAGGGAGGAACGGAGAGCCCAGCTGGACGCCAGGCACAAGTACCTGCTGACCAGGCTGGTGGACGGGGCGGGGCTGGGGGAGGCCGAGGTGGAGGAGGCCCTGGTGTCTGATGACAAGGTCTGGACCACTGGTCACTCAACCACCTCTACTACGTTCACCTGAATTGGGGAGGGGTGTAGATAGATTCATATTCTACAACAGTCAGGTATTTCTTTACTTTAAGACTGTATGCTGTGGTTACTAACACGTTAACGCGTGTATTTCCTGTATTTCTAGTTTCATTTAATCGACGAGTTCTTCATAGCAAATGGATCCAAGAGGCTGATTTTCTTCTATCAAGAAGTCTCATCGGTACTATCCAAGTCATTTCTAACAGTGAATACTCAACAGCCACAGAGAAAACAGCTCAACAAAAGATTACCGTTCCTGTCCCTCTTATTTCCTCTTTCTCTCCCTCATCCCTCCATCTTTCCAGCCACCACCCATCCATTCCTCCATGGCAGACACAGTCAGCTCCACCCCAGGTCAGAAGAAACTATTCATCACCACGGGAACGTCAGAGGTAATGTCAGTGTAACATACTCGAGACAAATAGTACTCACAGAGTTGTCCAATACAGACTCCCAGAATTCAGTCCATCCAACATGAACTTTGTGCCCTCTATAGAAGGTTAATTATACATTGGTGGTATCCGAGGAGACCATTGTATGCTAATGAGCTTCTAATGGCAGTTTAGCTGTTGTAGCTCCCTTGTTGTTATTGGAGACAGCACCATTATTTCCAAACAAGCACCCTTGTCTGCCTGACCTTGACCCAGGGGTCATCTCGACCATAGAGATTAACAAGGTTAATTAGTACCTGAGTTTAAATAACTCTGGATTTGTGTTTCAGGCACTACTGGAGAAGTGTCTGTTCTTCTTGAGGACAACTGACAAAACTATAACCACCGCCAACGTGTCACAAGTCAGTAACTACGCTACACAGCCTTCCTTCACATAAGACAGAGGGCCCCGCCTCCCCCCCCCCGATCCACTGCACTATTGTCCTTTGTGTAAACTTGGCGACATGATGGATGGGTCTGTGTGGGTCTGTTCCATTCTGTGTCTCTCTGTTGTTTTTCACCTGGATGCTTCCTCCTTGTTGCTCTCTGCTGCCCCCTGTCTCCCAGGAGGTGAACTTTGGGATGCTGGACTGCTCTGAGGGGAGCATGTTGTACAGCCTGGAGAATATGCTCTCTCAGATCATGCTGCCTGCTCTCAGGGCACAGGAGGTAACGCTTCCCCTCTCGCTACATCTCTAGTCCTACTCTAGTCTCTCTCTCTCTCTCTCTCTCTCTCTCTCTCTGTCTTTCTCTATCTCTCTCTTTCTCTCTCTCTCTCTCTCTCTCTCTCTCTCTCTCTCTCTTCTCTCTCTGTTCCCACGAGTAGCTATTGACCCTCCACTCCTCCTCCCTTTCCTCCAGAACTGGGGCTCCATGAAGGACGGCCTCTCGTCCCCACAGATCCAGGACTTCCTGGGTTCAGTGGACTCCTTCGTCTCCAGCCTCACCTCAGCCAGACTCAACATGGAGGGGAAGTTCCACCTCCAGCAGACCGAAACTAAACACAGCCTGACTGGTCTTCTGGGCCCTGCGGACTACACTGCAGCAGGTAACATGCTGGTCCCAGTCTAGAACACTGTAGGTAATATACTGGTAATATACCTTTCGCTTTCTGCGTAACAGTGTTCTATTCATTTACATTTTTACATTTACATTTAGTCATTTAGCAGACGCTATTATCCAGAGCGACTTACAGTAAGTACAGGGACATTCCCCCGAAGCAAGTAGGGTGAAGTGTCTTGCCCAAGGACACAACGTCAGTTGGCATGACCGGGAATCGAACTGGCAACCTTCGGATTACTAGCCCGATTCCCTCACCGCTCAGCCACCTGACTCTCTCAAGAAGGTGTTTGAAAGACAGCTCACCTCTCTCTTTCCAGCCAATAACAGCGAGCTGGTGGAGGAGCTGGAGGGGCTGGTCCTTCTGTGGGCCAATCAGATTAAGCAGGTGTTGACGGAGAGCGAGCAGATGAGGAAGGAGGCCGATGACATCGGACCTTCGGCAGAGCTGGAACATTGGAAGAGCCGTATGACCACCTTCAACAGGTGACTGACGACATCACACTGTACCTGGACCTAGCTGACTGTTTCCTCCATCTAACCGTCCGTTCGTCTCCCCCTCTCCTCCCCCCCGTCCCACCAGCCTCATGGATGAGATCAAGAGGCCAGAGGTGAAGAGGGTGATTGGTGTTCTGCAGGTGGCTAAGAGTAAAGTGCTGAGGGCCTGGAGAGACCTGGTCAGTCTCCTTCTGCTTCCTCTCCTAGTTGGAGAGACAGTGAATAATAAATAACAAATACATCTTTTGGGGTCACAAGTACACCATTGAACTGCTGTGTTGGTTCCACCCAGGATGGTGACATCACTGTGGTTGCCAACGAGGCCAAGGACAACGTCAAGTACCTCTACACCCTGGATAAGTTCTTTGGTCCTCTGGGACAGTGCACACCAGTGAGGGTCTTATTCCTTCTACTCTCTGTCTCTCTCTCTCTCTCTCTCTTTCTCTCTGTCTCTCTCTCTCTCTCTTTCTCTCTGTCTCTCTCTCTCTCACTCTTTCTATCTCTCTCTCTCTCTCTGTCTTCATCCATCTCTTTCTCTCTCTCTCTGTCTCTCTTCCTTTGTGCCATTGTTTCTCTTTCTTTCTCTCTCTCTCTCTGGCTCTCTTTCTCTCTCTCATTCTCTCTGTCTTTCTCTGTCTCTCTCTCATTCTCTCTGTCTCTTGACCCCCTCTGCAGACCAGTATGCTGGAGTACCTGCCCAGGTTGATGAACAGCATCAGTATGATCCACAACATCTCCAGGTACTACAACACCTCTGAGAGGATGACCTCACTCTTCGTCAAGGTCACCAATCAGATGATCACCACCTGCAAGGCCTACCTGACAGAGGGCGTGGCCAAAGTCTGGGAACACCCCAGGTAAGCCAATCAAAGAGTGCACGCTCATTCCTTATTGGTTCAAAATAAAAGTATACCTTTTGTATGTATTTGGTTCCTACTGAAGCTGCATGACATACATGAATAAACATTATAAATTGTTAAACTATTTCCGACCTTCCCTCTTGTATCTCCAGGCCTGAGCTGTTGAGGAGGATCAGAGAGTGCTGTCAGCTCAACCAGGAGTATCAGCTCTGCTTCCAGAACGTCAGACAGAGACTAAGGGAAAACCCTAACGACAAGCAGTTTGAGTTCAGGTACACACACATAAACACACACATACACACACACACAGACATTTTACATTTAGCAGACGCTCTTATCCAGAGCGACTTACAGTAAGTACAGGGACATTCCCCCCCGAGGCAAGTAGGGTGAAGTGCCTTGCCCAAGGACACTACGTCATTTGGCACGGCCAGGAATCGAACCAGCAACAGTCAGTTTACTAGCCCGATTCCCTAACCGCTCAGCCACCTGACTCCCTATACACACACACACACTGTCACAGTCAGAGTTCAGTACTTGTTAAGCATCACCGGTCTAGCTGAGCTGTCCTCCTCCCTCCGCAGTGAGAACTACATCTTTGGGAAGTTCGACACGTTCTGTCGTCGTCTGGAGAAGATTGCAGACATGGCCACCATCCTGCAGGACCTGGCAGCTCTGCCCGAGGTCAGAGTGGAGGGCATGGATAAGATCTACGCCCGCTACCAGACCATCGTCAACACCACCAAGACCAAGACCTACAACGTCCTGGACCACCGCAAACTAGAGGTTAGGGCTGGGCTTAGTGATGTTTTTTGATGGATGGATGGACAAAGGAATGGATGGACTGATTGATTGATTGATCACTCGATCGCTGTGCTCCGGCCAGTTTGACAGTGACTATGCTGAGTTCCAGTCCCAGGTCCAAGCCCTGTTCCTGTCTATCCAGTCCCTGATCGACTCTTGGTTTGATCAGTCACTCACTGTGAGTTCTCTTCCTGTCTGCAGCGACTCTGTCTCTGTGTTGTCCAACATGCTTTACCTCTGGTAATTTAACACTTTATCTAAACTCCAGATCTTTTTCACCCCCACTTCTCACCCCCTCACAACCTCATCCCCCTACCCCTCACACCACTCACATTCCCCCACGCCACTTTCTCCACCCACCCGCTCCTCCCTCCGGCCCCATCCCAGACAGAGCGAATGCTGGAGCTACTGTCCAGGTTTGATAAGGGTGGGGTGAGTCGGCACCTGGACCTGGCAGAGCGCTACCAGCTGGTGCTGCAGCGCTACAGCAGAGACCTGGAGCTGCTCCGGAGACAGTATCAGAGGCAGAGGGACAACCCCCCCATCCCCAGGAACATGCCTCCGGTAGGGAGGACACACTAAAGCTAAGCCGCAGTAGCTAATAAATACATTTTGTCTTCCTGACTCTCTCTCTCTCTCAACAGGTTGCTGGGAAGATTATGTGGTCTCGCCAGCTGTTCAGGAAGATTGAGTACCCCATGTCTATCCTGAAGGATAAGCTGGACATCCTGAAGGTACTCCCCCTCCCCCTCCCTACACACACACACACACACACACACACAAGGATATAGCAGTCTGACTGTCTGTCTATCTCTGTCCCTCCCTCCATCCCTCCCTCCCTCCAGACCCCAGAGATGAAGAAGGTGATTCGCACTTACAACAAGATAGCGTCGGTTCTGCTGGAGTTTGAGCTGCTGTACCACCGAGGGTGGAGTCAGGCGACAGAGATGAGTCGTATGGGGTTTAATGCGTCTCTGCTCATCAGACACCCTGACACCAAGGTTAACACCTAGCTAACACCTGCCGATGTCTGACACAGAGTCTCCTGCTGCTTACCTTGGTTACAGGATCTAATCAGGACCCAGGAAAAGTTTTCTATAAATGAAGTCATCTCTTAAGACGTCCCTAGATTTACATGCGGTCGTTCCACGTCCCTATGTCCCTCCCAGGAGTTGTATGTGAACCTGGACCCCCTGGTGCTGGAGGTCCTGCACGAGGCCCGGTGTATGAACAAGCTGGGTGTGCCTGTCCCCAGGGTGGTCCTCAACATGTGTCTCAGGGAGGCAGAGCTAAAGGCTCAGCACAGTCGGTAGGTCTATCTCTTCCTCTCTCGCTCTACCTCTGTCTCTCCTTCTCTCTCTCTCTCTCTCTCTCTCTCTCTCTCTCTCTCTCTCTCTCTCTCTCTCTCTCTCTCTCTCTCTCTCTCTCTCTCTCTCTCTCTCTCTCTCTCTCTCTCCCTCCGTCTGACCCCTGATGCTGTCTGTTCCTCCTCTCCTCCCTGTTCCCCAGTCTGCAGGAGCTGTTGCAGGACTATGCTGCAGCTGTCTCCAGGGCTCCTCCCCTCCTGCTGCCCCTGCTCCAGACCTACACCAGCAGGGTCGAGGCTGCCCTCTCCCCTGGCCTCACCACCCTCTCCTGGACCTCCCTCAACATACACACATGTATGGCAGCCCTCTGGGACTGGGTTCAAGATCTATATGTGTGACTGTGTGCATGTGCCCGTGTGTGTCCCATAAACTGATTTTCTGACCTTATTTGATTTATTTTAAACGTGTCGATGTTTTTAAAGTTTAAATGAGCAGGTCGAACTTTATTAACCCCTTCTCTCTCAGTCATAGACAACGTCTATGAAGTCTTACGGGAAATGGAGCATATTGCCAAGGTTGCCATGGATACGCTGGAGTGTCGTATTGAGCGGGTGCTTCAGGCTATGTCGTGGACAGCCCTGCTGGAGCTGCCTGAGGACATGCCCATCCCCCCTCAGGACCTCCTGAGCCAGGCAGAGAGCACTGTGGGGATGGCCGCACAGGCACTCCGCAGGTCAGCCCTACTGATGAGGCATTATGGGAAATCGAGTCACAAAGTCTTCACAAAAATCACAAAATCGCTTGACATGTTTCTGTTTCCTGTGTAGTTTGTTTTCTGTGCTGACTTTGTGAAGGGTGGTACATTGTCTTACATTAGAAGCAGTGATCTTCATTTGACTGCGATTGTCTCTGCTCTCCTCTCTCTGTGTCTGGACAGCCAGAGCCAGCAGGTGGAGAAGTCCGTGTATGACCTGATGGAGGACCTGAAGAAGAAGATGACCCCAGCTGAAGCTGTTAACCTGGAGGTAAATACATGACATGTCAGTTACAAACCTGTCAACTGAACACAAACCTACATATTCCTGTACATATCCCACTGGAGGTCAACTTCTTGTGTCTCCTCTTCCATCCTGTTCTCACCTCTCTCGCCCTCCTCTCTGGCCCTCCTCACCTTTCTTCTCCTCTTCTCCAGGGGTCCATGGTCTGTCTCCATCCGGATGCAAAGCAGAAAATCCGTTGCCAGTCCTGCCTGCCTTGCCGCTTCTATAACCTGATGGCTCAGTTGTGTCAGAAGAACACCGAGGCTCTGGCCAAAGGTGTGGAAGGGTCTGGGGTCAGGGGTCAGGGGTAAGAGGTAGTAATGTGAATACAAGAAGGTCATTTGTAAGGGGTTAAATGCCAAGGGCTAAAAGTAATTGATAAGAGGCTCTGGTCAACAATCCTCTATTCTCCACGTCTTACCCTTCTCTCTCCTCAGCCACCAAGTCGTCTCTGGACACTCTGAGACGAAGACTGCATGTGACCAGCTCCATGTATCAGTCCTCCTCTTCCTCCGCTGCTTCACCGTACCAGGCCCGTCAACAGAGCCAGACTCCTCTCTTCAGATCCTCCATCCAGCTGGCCATCCCCAACATCGTCCTCAGGCCCAGCCTTGACGAAATACAGGTGCTCACACAAACACAGAAGACACATGCAGTAACCGGCTATGAAGTTGAAAATAGAAACAATGTGGTTGTGAAGATTAACAGTCATGGTTTCACAGTAGGTAATTGCCCCTCTGTGTTGCAGAACACTGTCAACAAGATTGTGAGTGTTGTACTGTCCATGGCAAAAGATGTCCCTCTGTGGCAGTTTGCACACCTACACCACAAACAGCTACAGGTACCACAGATCACCAATATGGCCTGAAATTCAATTAACTACATCCAGTCTAGCCTGACCCCAACCTCTTCCCTCTCTCCCTCCATTTCTCTCCCTCCTGCCCCCCGGCCCCTCCTCTCTGTCTCCCCCCCCCAGATGGAGCAGGCAGCGTTACGGGACGCGGGGGACGAGGGTCCCCTGACCAAGCAGCTGGTTCTTAAGCAGCTGGACCGGCAACTGGCAGAGCATAAGGACACCACCAAGGCTGTGATCCAGCTCTCCTCCATTGTCTCTTCCCTCCGTCCAGACGCTGTCGACACCCTGCAGGACTTCTCACACTTCTCCACCCTCTGGAACCAGGTACGATTGGCCCAGCACTGTCCGCGCTGGCTGATGATTGGGCCCTCAAGCTGTGATGCCTGGTCTGATCGGATCGGCCGTCAAAAAGACCTGATGGAGAGAAGGCCCAACCCATGCTTTTAATATGATAAACTGGTGGTAACATTGTTTGCGTTGCTCTCTAGGACCCAGAGGAGCAGGTGAAGGCCTTCCTGGAGACTGACCCTTCTCTTCCAGAGTTCAGCACTCAGATCTCTTCGTACTCTGTTAGTAACTAACTCTCTCTCCTTTTAACTGCTCTTCTCAGCTCTCTGTCAATTCGCAGCATTCACAATACAGTAGGGTGTCCTGTCCAGGCTCACCACTCTCTGTGGTGTTAATGTTTATGTTTACTTGTGTCTGCTGTCCTCCCTCCGTTGTTAGAAGCTGGAGGCCCAGATCGAGGACCTCCCAGCGTCCTGCACTGTCGGCTCCGTTCTGTTCGACACAGACCTCCTCAAGCTCTCCCTCAGCCAGGAGTGTCGGGCCTGGAAACGGGCCTTCGGGACCGCGCTCAACACCCGGGCCTCCGCTAACATGGCCGATATCTTCTCATTTGTCGACGGACTGACCAAACGCCTGCAGCGGCCAATCACCGACCTGGAGGATGTGCGTGGCGCAATGGCGGCGCTGAGGGAGGTCCGGGAGGCGGAGATTCGTATCGACGCCACGATTGGTCCCGTGGAGGAGTCGTTTGCGCTGCTGAACCGGCACGAGCTGCTGTTCAACGATGGCAACGCTGAGAGGGTGGACGGTCTGACCTACGCCTGGAAGAACCTCCACGCTCTGGTACAGCTTCTCCCAAGCTCATAACACCTTCTCCCTGCATTGATGCAGTTGTGATGTGTAAGACCAGTAGAAGACTGGTCACATGACCATGTGTCCGTCTGCAGGTGATGCAGACCCAGAACACGCTGGTGAAGATCCAGCCTGCCATGAAGGCTGACCTGCTGGCAGGAGTGGAGGACTTCCAGACCACCGTCCAGAACTTCTACTCTGACTATGACATCAGGTACTGCTATAATACCACTATCCAACATCTTGTCAGTTAAATACTGGGTTGGTTGACAGCCATGTTTGTTATTTGATACGTATATTCAGTGGTTAGTTAAATGGTGGATTTTGATGTGAATTAGATGGTGAGTTAGATGCCAGGTGTAAGGCTGTTGATGGGTTGTTTGGTCTCTGCAGTGGCCCAGGTGTAGAAGGCCTTGCTCCTGCAGAGGCCTGCGACAGACTGCAGAGCTTCCAGGCCCAGTTCGATGAGCTCTGGAGGAAGTACGTCACCTACTCTGGGGGAGAGGAGCTCTTCGGACTCACAGTCACAGGTGAAACACTGATCCTAACAGACGTCAAACGCGATACAGGACAGTTACACCACAGGTCAAAGCTTCGTCCACATTCAACTGGGCCTGGACACGTTGACATAGCTCTCTCTCCTCCTCTCCCCTGTAGAGTACTCTGACCTGCAGAGGATACAGAGGGAGCTGGCCCTGCAGTCTAAGCTCTACACCCTCTACAGTGCCGTCACAGAGAGCGTCAGTGGCTACTACGACATCCAGTGGGCCGACCTCAACATCGAGAAGATCAACACAGAGCTCCAGGACTTCCAGAACAGGTTCCGCTCCGTTCGAACTCCATTCAGATTATCCTACTTAGCTCATTAACGCAAAAAGCCTATTTAACTGCTGTCAAAATATATGTGATTTATCCTTGTGCGTTGCTTGTGTGTTCTCTCAAACTTACATCCTCCTAGAATCCGTAAGCTTCCGAAGGCGTTGAAGGAGTGGCAGGCCTTCCGAGACCTGAAGAAGACCATCGATGACTTCAGCGAGACCTGTCCTCTGCTCTACATGATGGCTAACAAGGTGTGTGTGTGTACGTGTGTGTACGTGTGTGTACGTGTACGTGTGTGTGTGTGTCTTTCTCACTGGTCTCTGACTCGTCACCTATTTCCCTGTGACCTTAGTTCTTCCATATTCCCCATCATTGTGTTATCTGTCTCACCTGGGTGCTTCTGTCTGCCCAGGCCATGATGGAGAGACACTGGGGCCGGCTCAGTGACCTGACGGGACACAGATTCGAGGTGGACTCAGAGAACTTCGCCCTCAGAAACATCATGGAGGCTCCGCTTCTCAAATACAAGGAGGACATAGAGGTAGGGCTCAGTGACGGATGTATTGATTGAAGTCGTTGTATGAAATCAATATAGCAACCTTATATTATAGTACCTCACTGTGATTGATATTCTGTGTGTGCGTGTGTGTGTGTGTGTGTGTGTGTGTGTGTGTGTGTGTGTGTGTGTGTGTGTACAGGATGTATGCATCAGTGCTGTGAAGGAGAGAGACATCGAGGCCAAGCTGAAGGATGTCGTGGCAGAGTGGAGCAGTCACACGCTCTCCTTCGCCCCCTTCAGGACGAGGGGGGAACTGCTGCTGAAAGGCGCCGACACGGCAGAGAAGGTGGCACTGATGGAGGACAGTCTGATGGTGCTGGCTTCACTAATGAGCAACAGGTGGCGCTATAAAACACTGCAAGGCTGCAATAAAACGAGACGATTTATAAGAAGTTGTTAAACCAACTCATTGCTTCTCAGACATACCATTGGTGTTAAACCCACACTCCATTTCTCCCCCCCCCTCTTCCTCCTCCAGGTACAACGCTCCCTTCAAGCCCTCCATTCAGCAGTGGGTCCAGAAGCTGTCCAACACCACAGAGGTCATAGAGAAATGGCTGACTGTCCAGAACCTGTGGATCTACTTGGAGGCTGTGTTCGTAGGAGGAGACATCGCCAAGCAACTACCTCAGGTAAGATTCAAACACACTTATTTTACACTAATACCGCATCTAACCAGAGATGGGAAGTTACGAAGTACAAATCTACTCTGTTTTAGGCCTCTCTGTTCTCCTCTGCCCTCTCATCCTCTCTCATTTCCTTTACTTTCACTGAGTGTGGAAAAAAAAGTTTACCAAAAAAGTTTTGAAAGGTTGCAATTTTTTTTAAATCTGCATCTAGCATATAATATCATGCACAGTGATCTTACTCGGCATGAGCTGATGTGGTCCCCACCTTTCCTTAGGAGGCGAAGAGGTTCCAGAACATCGACAAATCGTGGCAGAAGATCATGCAGCGAGCCCACGAGGTGCCGGGTGTGGTCCAGTGTTGCGTGGGGGACGAGACCCTGATCCAGCTCCTGCCTCACCTGCTGGAGCAGCTGGAGGTCTGCCAGAAGTCTCTGAGTGGCTACCTGGAGAAGAAGAGGCTGGTCTTCCCCAGGTTCTTCTTCGTCTCAGACCCGGCCCTGCTGGAGGTTCTAGGACAGGCGTCGGACTCCCACACCATACAGGTTAGTGCACCTGTAGGGTTTAAACCTGAGCTCGAAGGAACCAGCTGTACTTGGTTTGTCTAGTACATTCGCCGAGTCTGTTTCAAAATGTTAATCCTGTTCCATCCTTCACATCCTCCTCTTCCTGCTCCTCCACTTCGATCCCTGCTCCTGCACCTCCTTCTCATCTCCTCATCCTGTTGCTCCTCCTTCTCCAGGCCCACCTGCTGAGTCTGTTTGACAACGTCAACAGGGTGGTGTTCCATGAGAAGAACTACGACCAGATCCTCAGCTTCCAGTCCCAGGAGGGAGAGACTGTGGACCTGTGTGAGCCAGTCCTGGCTCAGGTACCTTTTCTCCTCAGAACCACACCTCCGCTGAAGCTCCAGGCACTGCTATAGAAGTGTGACAGTGTTTTTGTAGTGGTCTTACATTAGTGCTACTGTAGTACTGAGGTGTTGTTGCTCCAGGGTAACGTGGAGGCCTGGCTTGGTCTGCTGCTGGAGCGAGTGAGGAAGACCCTCCACAGCATCATCAGACAGGCCTACCTAGCCATCAGCGACCCGGGCCTGAAACTACTAGAGTTCCAGGCTGTGTTTCCGGCCCAGGTGGGCCTGCTGGGGCTGCAGATGATCTGGACCAAAGAGTCGGAGGAGGCCCTGGGCCTCAGCAAGGCTGACAAGAAGGTATGTTCCCTCGGCAAAATAGACTCCTTAAACATGGAAGCTGCTAACACTGTATACAGTATACTCACCCTGGTCTGCAGCAAGACAGACAAGAAGGTACAGTTCATCATATGACACTATCCTCCCCTTCTTGACAAGCCTGGACAGTCCCGTCAAATCTCATCTCTTCCTCCGGTTTGTGTTTCCAGATCATGCAGACGACCAACCAGAAGTTCATGGACATGTTGAATGAGCTGATTGACATGACAACCAGGGACCTGACCAAGAATGAGAGGACCCTGTACGAGACCCTTATCACCATCCATGTCCACCAGAAAGACATATTTGACGACCTGGTAAGAACCGTCTATTAGATCAATTTATCGATATGATATATATATATTTTTAGTGTCGGTAGTTCCTAAAACATCCTGGAGAGAACCACAAGGTTAAAGAGCTTAGTACCATCTGGAACAGTCTTGATGGTAAGGTTCTCCTGGTCCCTAGGTGTGTCTGAACATCAGGTCTACGCTGGACTTTGAGTGGCAGAAGCAGTCGAGGTTCTACTTCCTGGAGGAGTCAGATCGGTGTGTGATCCAGATCACCGACGTGGAGTTTGGCTACTGCAACGAGTACCTGGGCTGCACCGACAGGCTGGTCATCACCCCCCTTACAGACAGGTGAGCTCTGCTCCATAGGCAGGTGATCCAGTTCCCACCCAGTCTTGACACCTGGCTCTCACTTGGTTCCCATCTGGGTCTCACCTGGCTCCTGCCTGTCCACCCCTCCTCCAGGTGTTACATCACCCTGGCTCAGGCGCTGGGGATGAGCATGGGCGGGGCTCCCGCTGGACCAGCAGGAACAGGTAAGAAGACCAACCCTGACACCTCGACCAGACGGCTCCTGAACTGCAACACCCACTGTGGGACACGCATGAGGTGAGCCAGAGCTCCACCAGAGCGTCTGGGCTGATCTCTGTCCCTGCCCACAGGCAAGACGGAGACCACCAAGGACATGGGCCGCTGTCTGGGGAAGTACGTGGTGGTCTTCAACTGCTCCGACCAGATGGACTACAGAGGGCTTGGACGCATCTACAAAGGTAAGCCCACAGGCACACCTTCATGAGCAGGAACATTGCATTACATGTATTCAGTTAGCAGACACTTTTATCCAAAGCGACTTACAAGAAAGAGCTTTACAAAAAGGGCATAGGTCAATGATCATAACATAACATCATAACATCACAAGTAATCAGGGGTAACAAGACGCATCCCTTAGAGCTAAGTAGACGAGACCTACGGATAAGATTAGATTGGTGAGCTTTGGGAGCTGTGTGAACGTGATCCTGTGTCGTGCGGCAGGGCTGGCCCAGTCTGGAGCCTGGGGCTGTTTCGATGAGTTCAACCGCATCGAGCTGCCCGTGCTGTCGGTGGCGGCGCAGCAGATCTACATCGTGCTGCAGTGCAAGAAGAACAAGAAGAAGCAGTTCATCTTCACAGACGGTGACGTGGTGGACATGGACCCAGAGTTTGGCATCTTCTTAACTATGGTGGGCACGGCAGGACACTAAGCGTGTTCTTAAACGGTTCTTATTAGACGGTTCTTATTAGGTTCTTATTAGGTTTTCTAGTATGTTCCTGCTGTTCCGTTTCCTAGAACCCTGGCTACGCCGGTCGGCAGGAGCTCCCCGAAAACCTGAAGATCCAGTTCCGGACGGTCGCCATGATGGTACCTGACCGGGCCATCATCATGAGGGTCAAGCTGGCCAGCGCCGGTTTCCGTGACAACCAAGTCCTCAGCCGCAAGTTCTACACCCTGTACAAACTGTGTGAGGAGCAGCTCTCCAAGCAGGTAACACACATACACACACACACACACATCCCAGGGTGCAGCGCTGCGCTATGTAAAGACATTTGCAGGTTCTCTGACAGATGTGGACGTTCCCTGCTCCAGGTGCACTATGACTTTGGTCTGAGAAACATCCTGTCTGTGCTGAGGACGCTGGGAGCCGTGAAGAGGTCCAACCCGTCCGAGCCTGAGAAGACCGTGGTCATGAGGGTTCTGAGAGACATGAACCTCTCCAAACTGGTATGAACCAGAACCGTGCTTGACACACTCAAGCACAGTTCTCCAGAGAACAAAACAGACAATTCTGGCATAATTTGAGGTGATACACTGCAATGTGCCTCACTCCTCATGATCTTTCCCCATACATCCCTCCCCACCACCATCCTCCCCTTTCCTCCTACCCACTTTCCCTTTCTCCCATTTTCTTTCCATCCTGTCCTCCCCTTTCCTTTCTTTCCGCTCTCCCTCACTTCTCACCCCTCCTCTCCCTCCTCCCTCACACCCCTCCTCTGTGCAGGTGGACGAGGATGAGCCCCTCTTCATGAGTCTGATCAATGACTTGTTCCCAGGCATCATCCTGGACAAGGCGGGCTACCCGGAGCTGGAGGCAGCCATCGAGTCTCAGACCCAGCAGGCGGGCCTCATCTACCACCCTCCCTGGCTGCTGAAGCTGGTGCAGCTCTATGAGACCCAGCGCGTTCGGCACGGTCCGAACAAGCACACACACCTTCATGTGTTTCACTCTATCTGTATCATTTTCAAACCAGGTCAAACCTTTTTTATAAAGCCTGTGTGTTTATGTTTTGATATTTCTGTTTATGTCGATGTGTGTGTTCCCTCCTGTGTGTGCAATCCAGGGATGATGACCCTGGGCCCGAGCGGAGCGGGGAAGTCCACCTGTATCCAGGTGCTGATGCGGGCCATGACGGACTGTGGCTCCGCCCACAGGGAGATGAGGATGAACCCCAAGGCCATCACCGCCTCCCAGATGTTCGGCACGCTGGACGTGGCCACCAACGACTGGACGGACGGGATCTTCTCCACTCTCTGGAGGAAGACCCTCAAGGCCAAGAAGGTCAACAGGGTTTCTATTTGGCTGTTGTTTGTTGTTGCTGTTTTGTTTTGACTGTTTAACTGTTAGTGTGCGTGTGTGTTTGTCAGGGTGAGCATGTGTGGATCGTGCTGGACGGCCCTGTAGACGCCATCTGGATCGAGAACCTCAACTCCGTCCTGGATGACAACAAGACCCTGACCCTGGCCAACGGAGACCGCATCCCCATGGCGCCCTGCTGCAAGGTGACCCCGACAATGACCCCTGACCTCTGACCCCTACCTCTGCCCTGACCCATGACTACTGTAAGGTGCTGTCAAAAAAAAATCAGAAATCTTTCATGACCTGCTCCAAATGTATTTCTATCACACTGCATATTTATGTTTCTGTAATATGATCTATTTTGTTTGTATACTTCTGCTGCCTCCAGTCCTGCTGGATCATTAACACATGTAATAGAGTAATCATTCATATATTCAGGAAGCAATTAATAAAGTAATCAGGAGGCTATTGATACCTCCAGGTGGTGTTTGAGCCCCACAACATTGACAACGCCTCCCCTGCTACGGTGTCTCGTAACGGGATGGTGTTCATGAGCTCCTCGGTGCTGGGCTGGAGCCCTGTGCTGCAGGCCTGGCTGCAGACTGTCCCTAACCTGCAGGCTGGGGTCCTGCACACCTGCTTCAACAGCATCTACCAGGTGGGTGAGACAGGTGTGCTGGAGCTGGGGCAAAGCGTTGGCACAGGTGTTGAGATGGGATCTGAGTATAGCTTGGCATTGTGCCTTTTGGTGAGTATTTAGTGCATTTCCTCCACTCACTGTCTCTCCTTTCATCCACAAAGGACTTGGTGAACTTCATCTTTACGGCAGTGTCTCCTAAAATGAATATCCTGGAGTGTATGTACATCAAACAGACCATAGACCTTCTGCAGGTAGGCATGACTACCTTACCCGTGGGTATCCCAATGTCCTTAAGCTATCTAAAATCCTTGAAGGTTTTGAGCTTGCTAAAGATAAAAGTAACTGAAATCACCAGTTAATGGTCTATCTGCCTGCCTGTTTGCTTGCTTGCTGGTCCGGCTATCTCCAGGGTCTGCTACCAGCTATGGAGGACAGGCAGGGAGGTGTGGGCGGGCAGGGGGTGCAGGGCGGGCAGGGGGCAGACGTGGCGCGGCTCTTTGTCTTCGCGGTCATGTGGTCCGTGGGGGCCCTGCTGGAGCTGGAGGACAGAGTCAAGATGGAGGTGTTCTTAAAGGGACATTCCGCTCATCTAGACCTGCCTCACACCGAGGGGGACCAGACCATCTTTGAGTTCATGGTCAACGAGCAGGGCCAGTGGGAACACTGGGAAAACAAGGTACTGCAATGCAGGCAGCTGCAGAAAGAGACATTTGTGCTTAAAAAAATAAATAATATATATTCTTTATCAATTTTAGGAAGGCCAGTTGAGACAAGTCTTTCTGATCCCAGTGTGTGGTTGTAATACGTTGCCTGGCCTCTGTCTCCCCCTACAGGTGCCAGAGTACATCTACCCTCCAGACCAGGTCCCTGACTACTCCTCCATCCTGGTCCCCAACGTGGACAATGTGAGGACAGACTTCCTCATGCAGACCATCATGAAGCAGAACAAGGCTGTGCTGCTCATAGGAGAGCAGGGCACCGCCAAGACAGTCATGATCAAGGTGTGTGTGTGTGTGTCTGTGTGGTTCTATCACGTTCTCTTCAGCCAACATGTTCCTAACCCCTCCCCTCTCCTCTCTCAGGGCTACACCAGTAAGTATGACCCGGAGGTGCAGGTGAGTAAGAGTCTGAACTTCTCGTCAGCCACGCTCCCCAGCATGTTCCAGCGCAGCGTGGAGAGCTACATAGACAAGCGGATGGGCTCCACATACGGCCCCCCTGCAGGGAAGAGGATGACTGTCTTCATAGACGACATCAACATGCCTGCCATCAACGAGTGGGGGGACCAGGTCAGACACACACACATGCACCTGTACACAGATACACACACACACACCTGTACACAGATACACACACACACACCTGTACACAGATACACATGCGCCAACTGCGCACGCAAACACACAAACGGTAAACAACACCGTCTCCTGTGTCCCCTCCCCCTGCGCTCCAGATAACCAATGAGATTGTGCGTCAGCTGATGGAGCAGGGGGGGTTCTACAGCCTGGATCGTCCGGGGGAGTTCACCTCTGTGGTGGACCTCCAGCTGGTGGGGGCCATGATCCACCCTGGGGGGGGGCGCAACGACATCCCCCAGAGGCTGAAGAGGCAGTTCTCCGTCTTCAACTGCACCCTGCCCGCCAACTCCTCCATCGACAAGATCTTCCGCACCGTGGCTCTGGGCTACTTCTGCCCAGAGAGGGGCTTCCCTGCTGGGGTGTGTTCCCTGGCGGGGGCCCTGGTGCCAACCACCAGGAGGGTCTGGCAGGCTGTGAAGGCCAAGGTAGAACACACTGGCACAGCCACCGTACAACAGGCATATACATTTAGTCATTTACATTTCATTTAGTCATTTAGCAGACGCTCTTATACTGCATACATTAACACGTATCAGTGTAGTGTACTGTGGGACTAATATACAATGTGTTTGTCATTTTGTTTTGCATTGTGTGACTTCCTGTCTCTCCTCCCGGTCCCCCCCCCCCCCCCCCCCCCTCCCAGATGCTTCCCTCCCCAGCCAAGTTCCACTACATCTTCAACCTGCGCGATCTGAGTCGTATCTGGCAGGGCGTGCTGACCGTGAGGTCAGAGGTGTGTCAGGACTCGGAGACGCTCTCCGCGCTGTTCCATCATGAGTGTGCCCGTGTCATCGCCGACCGCTTCGTTGACGACCGTGACAGGCATAGCTTCGAGACCATGCTCGCAAAGGTGTGGAGCTGGTAGAATACTGTTGGTTTAGTGATTGATTGATTGGTTAGGTGTTGATTATTAAGTATTGATTGAGTATGTTCACAGCTTTGTAAGTGCAACATGTCCATAAGATTGTTCAAGAGTATTGGTTATGGAGTATGGATTGTTTTGATTAGAGTGTTGGTGAGAATAACTTTCTGCTTCCTGTTTCCCCCAGATAACTGTGGAGGATCATGGGTCAGCTCTAACTGAGCATGCTCAGTGGGACTCCTACTTTGTGGACTTCCTGCGAGACGCTCCCGAGGCCACGGGCGAGGAGCCTGACGATGCAGATCTGGAGGCGCCCAAGGTGTACGAGCCAATCCCATCGCTGGAAGTGTTGGCAGAGCGGTTGGGGACGTTCCAGCAAATGTACAATGAGGCGGTTAGGGGCGGAGCCATGGACCTAGTCTTCTTTAAGGTCATTTACATAATCTATATACAAATTATGAAATTATAAATGTTAGTCAGTGTATATTTATGTAAACAGGACTGAGTATCTCTGTCTCCCATTGGCTGATAATCCTTGTGTGTCTGTCCAATCCCAGGATGCGATGATCCACCTGATGAAGATCTCTCGGATCCTGCGGACCCCCCAGGGGAACGCCTTGCTGGTGGGTGTGGGGGGGTCAGGCAAGCAGAGCCTCACACGCCTGGCCTCCTACATCGCAGGATATCAGACCTTCCAGATCACACTCACCAGGTCTGACTCTCTCTCTCTCTCCCTCTCTCTCACACACACACACTCACACACACACACACACACACATGCACACAAACACACAATACACCATGTAAAACATTGTCTTCTCTTCTTCCAGGACTTACAACAGTAGCAACTTCCTGGAAGACCTGAAGACTCTGTACCGATTGGCTGGCCAGCAGGGTCGCGGGGTCACCTTTCTGTTCACTGACAACGACATCAAAGACGAAGCCTTCCTGGAGTACCTCAACAACGTCTTGGCCTCCGGAGAGGTGTGTGTCTCCGTGTGTGTGTGTGTGTGTGTGTCTGTGTGTGTCCCCTCTGCTCCAACATTGACAAACAAAAACCCTTGACATGACTTAGTGTACAAGTAACATCCCCTATCCTCTGTGTGCCCCAGGTGTCTAACCTGTTCCCCAGAGACGAGCTGGATGAGATCACCCAGGACCTGATCCCCACCATGAAACGCCAGTACCCCCGCCGCGCCCCCTCCGCCGAGAACCTCTACGACTACTTCCTGTCCCGCGTCCGTAGCAACCTCCATGTGGTACTGTGCTTCTCTCCGGTGGGGGAGAAGTTCCGCACGCGGGCGCTCAAGTTCCCGGGCCTGATATCCGGCTGCACCATAGACTGGTTCCAGCGCTGGCCGCGCGACGCACTGGTGGCCGTGTCGCATCACTTCCTGTCGCAGTACGGAGAGTTCCAATGCTCGCAGGAAGTGAGGGGGAGCGTGGTGCGCGTCATGGGGTCCTTCCAGGATCTGGTGGCGGAGAAGTGCGCCGAGTACTTTGAGCGCTTCCGACGGCAGACCTACGTGACGCCCAAGTCCTACCTGTCGTTCATCGAAGGATACAAGATCATCTACTCGGAGAAGATCGCCCACGTGGGCATGCTGGCGGACAGGATGAAGACAGGTACTGACCTTACCAGCAAAGCAACATTGTCTTACCTTCTGCGGAGTTTACATGCGTTCTGTATAGTCTCTTCTCTGTGGCTGACAATGAGCTGTTAAAGGATCACCTCCGTCCATCCGTTTCCTCCTCTCTCACCTCAATATCCCCCCTACCCCTTCCCTCCCCAGGTCTGAGTAAGCTGATGGAGGCAGAGCAGTCTGTGAGCCAGCTGTCTAAAGAGCTGGCAGTGAAGGAGCAGGAACTGGAGGTGGCCTCCCGCAAGGCAGACGGGGTACTGCAGGAGGTGACCGTCAAGGCCCAGGCAGCAGAAAAGGTCATCCATCCATCTGTCTCTATGTATATCTCTCTGTCTATCTGGCCGTCTGTTTACTTCTCAATCGACCTACCTGTCAGTCTATCTGCCTGTGTTGTTGTGACTGGTGGAGTGTGTCCTGCACCTCTCCCAGGTGAAGACGCAGGTGCAGAAGGTGAAGGACAAGGCCCAGGCCATCGTGGACGAGATCGAGGCGGACAAGATCGTGGCCGAGTCCAAGCTGGAGGCAGCCAAACCTGCCCTGGCTGCTGCGGAGACGGCCCTGCAGGTAGGGTGGGAGGGAGAGGCGGAGGAGGGGAGGGAAGGAGGGGGAGGGGAGGGAGAGGCGGAGGAGGGGAGGGGGAGGGGAGGGAGTGGGGGAGAAAGCAAGGGAGAGACGGGGGGACAGAAGCACCTCAGTGTTGTAACAGGATGACCCTCCTCTGTGCCCCCCCCCACCAGACCATCAAGCCATCGGACATCGCCACGGTGAGGAAGCTGAACAAGCCCCCCCACCTGATCATGCGCATCATGGACGCTGTGCTGCTGCTGTTCCAGAGGAGGGTTGACCCCGTGACCCCTGACCCTGAGAGGCCCTGCCTACGACCCTCCTGGGCCGAGGCCCTCAAGCTCATGCAGAACTCTTCCTTCCTCAGCATGCTGCTGAACTTCAGCAAGGTACACACACACACTAAAACACACACACTGCTGCCCTTCTACCACTCACTTTTTTTCATCCAATCCTCTCCTCCCCCCTCTTACCTCTCTCTACCCCCCCACCCCCTCACACTCACAACCTCCCACCCCCCCCTGCAGGACTCTATAACCGAGGAGGTGGTGGAGCTGCTGACGCCCTACCTCTCCATGGAAGACTACAACCTGGAGCAGGCTAAGAGGATCTGTGGGAATGTGGCTGGACTCTGCTCCTGGACCGAGGCCATGGTGGACTTCTTCTCCATCAACAAGGAGGTTCTCCCACTTAAGGTGCGCTTAGACCAAACACACACACACACATACAGTACATACACTTACAGTACACACACATCCTAGCTGGTCGTGGTCTTAGTCCAAGCTGGCCTGGACCCACACACCCCCCCCTAACCCCTCGCCCTGCCCCTCCTCCCCCAGGCTAACCTGGCCCTCCAGGAGGCCCGGCTGCTGGTGGCCCAGTCCGAGCTGTCCCAGGCTCAGGAGCAGCTGGACGCCAAGCAGAGGGAGCTGGACGAGGTGCAGGCGCTCTACGACGCCGCCATGAGGGAGAAGCAGGAACTGCTGGACGACGCTCAGGCCTGCCGCCGCAAGATGGCCAACGCCACGGCTCTGATAGATGGCCTGGGGGGAGAGAAGGTGGGGGTGTGGGGGGAGAGGGGGGAGGGTGTGGGGAGAGAGAAGGTGGGGGTGTGGGGGGAGAGGGGGGAGGGTGTGGGGAGAGAGAAGGTGGGGGTGTGGGGGGAGAGGGGGGAGGGTGTGGGGAGAGAGAAGGTGGGGGTGTGGGGGGAGAGGGGGGAGGGTGTGGGGAGAGAGAAGGTGGGGGTGTGGGGGGAGAGGGGGGAGGGTTGACAGAAGGGAGGGGGTGGAGGGAAAGGGGTTGTTCCCCCTTGGCGTATTATTATATGTGTGTGTGTGGTTGCGTGTGTTATTCCAGGTGCGTTGGACGGAGAGCAGCGCTCTGTTCCAGACTCAGATCAAACATCTGGTTGGAGACGTCCTATTGGCCACCGGCTTCCTGTCATACGCCGGCCCCTTCAACCAGGAGTACCGTAACTTGCTGCTGTCACAATGGAGACGGGAGATGACTAGTAACCACATACCCTACAGTGATGTAAGACTTTTAGTTTTGCCCTTATCTTGGCACAGCTAATGTCAAACTTGGTGTCCAATGCTGTATCCATTACTGAACAATTATATTTTTTTTAGAATACAACTGTGATCCAAGATCAAGATCACTGTGATCTAATATACTCCGTACAGTTATGTTGTATTACTGTAAGTGTGTGTGTTTGGCGCCCTCTGCAGGACCTGAATGTGATCAGCATGCTGGTAGACAACGCCACCGTGGGAGAGTGGAACCTGCAGGGCCTCCCCAACGATGACCTTTCCATCCAGAACGGGATCATTGTGACCAAAGCTTCACGCTACCCCCTCCTCATAGACCCTCAGGGCCAGGGCAAGATGTGGATCAAGAACAGAGAGAAGGACAACGAGCTACAGGTGCACAAAGACAGAGAGAGAGAGAGAGAGAGAGAGAGAGAGAGAGAGAGAGAGAGAGAGAGAGAGAGAGAGAGAGAGAGAGAGAGAGAGAGAGAGAGAGAGAGACAGAGAGATGGAGAGAGAGGGTCACTTCCTGTGTGTCTGTCTCCCTGTGTGTCTGTCTTCCTGTGTGTCTGTCTCCCTGTGTGTCTGTCTTCCTGTGTGTCTGTCTCCCTGTGTGTCTGTCTTCCTGTGTGTCTGTCTCCCTGTGTGTCTGTCTTCCTGTGTGTCTGTCTCCCTGTGTGTCTGTCTCCCTGTGTCTGTCTCCCTGTGTGTCTGTCTTCCTGTGTGTCTGTCTCCCTGTGTGTCTGTCTTCCTGTGTCTGTCTCCCTGTGTGTCTGTCTTCCTGTGTGTCTGTCTCCCTGTGTGTCTGTCTTCCTGTGTCTGTCTCCCTGTGTGTCTGTCTTCCTGTGTGTCTGTCTCCCTGTGTGTCTGTCTCCCTGTGTCTGTCTCCCTGTGTGTCTGTCTTCCTGTGTGTCTGTCTCTCTGTGTGACTGTCTTCCTGTGTGTCTGTCTTCCTGTGTGTCCCTCTGCCAGGTGACGTCTCTGAACAACAGGTACTTCCGCTCCGTGCTGGAGGACAGCCTGTCTCTTGGGCGCCCCCTGCTGTTGGAGGACGTAGGGGAGGAACTGGACCCAGCACTGGACAACATCCTGGAGAAGAACTTCATCAAGTCTGGATCCACCTTCAAGGTTCTGCCACACACAACCATACAAGTAGACAACACACAACCATGCAGTTACTACACACTAATACACAAAACACAACCTTAAAAGTACACACAACACAACCAAGCAGCATTCATAATCACCACCCTCTCCCTCAAGCACACACTCACACTCACAGCCCTGTGTGTGTGCTCCAGGTGAAGGTGGGTGATAAGGAGGTGGATGTGATGAAAGGGTTCAGTCTGTACATCACCACCAAGCTGGCTAACCCCGCCTACAGCCCCGAGGTCAGCGCCAAGGCGTCTGTGGTCGACTTCACCGTCACACTGAAGGGCCTGGAGGACCAGCTGCTGGGACGCGTCATTCAGCTGGAGAAACAGGTTAGTCCTTCAAGGTATAATTAGTCCTACTGGTTATAGTGAGTCCTACTGGTTATAGTGAGTCCTACTGGGGTTAGTGAGTCCTACTGGTTATAGTGAGTCCTTCAAGTTATAATGAGTCCTTCAAGTTATAATGAGTCCTACTGGTTGTAGTGAGTCCTACTGGTTATAGTGAGTCCTACTGGTTATAATGGGTCCTACTGGTTATAATGGGTCCTTCTGGTTATAATGGGTCCTACTGGTTATAGTGAGTCCTACTGGTTATAGTGAGTCCTACTAGTTATAACAAACCCCTCTGGTTAGTAACACTAGTTAGTGACACTAGTGTGTTCTACTGGTTGCCCCCCCCCCCCCCCTCCCCCAGGAGCTGGAGTCAGAGCGGGTGAAGCTTCTGGAGGAAGTGACCTCCAACAAGAGGAAGATGCAGGAGCTGGAGGACAACCTGCTGTATCGTCTGACCAGCACCCAGGGCTCCCTGGTGGAGGACCAGAGCCTCATAGACGTGCTGCGGGTCACCAAGACGACCGCCGAGGAGGTACGGAGGGAGGGAGGGAGGGAGGGGGGGAGGGAGGGAGGGAGGGAGGGAGGGAGGGAGGGAGGGAGGGAGGGAGGGAGGGAGGGAGGGAGGGAGGGAGGGAGGGAGGGAGGGAGGGAGGGAGGGAGGGAGGGAGGGAGGGAGGGGGGGAAGGGGGGGCGGTGTCAGAGAGCGTTCAAGTAAGCGTGTCTGAACGGTCACGCCATCTCCCCAGGTGAGTGAGAAGCTGACGGTCGCCGCAGAGACGGAGGTGAAGATCAACCAGGCCAGGGAGGAGTACCGCCCAGTGGCCACTCGGGGCAGCATCCTCTACTTCCTGATCGTGGAGATGTCCCTGGTCAACCTCATGTACCAGACGTCGCTGCGTCAGTTCCTGGGGATTTTCGACACGTCCATGGAACGCTCCGTCAAGTCTCAGATCACCTCCAAGCGCATCGGCAACATCATCGAGTTCCTGACCTATCAGGCGTTCCGCTACACTGCGAGGGGGCTGTACGAGGACCACAAGTTCCTGTTCACGCTGCTGCTGGCGCTCAAGATCAACCTGCAGGATAATAACATCTCGCACGCTGAGTTCCAGACCTTCATCAAAGGTGGAGACTTTGATCCTCTCTTTGCCCCCGTTTCCCTCAGCAGGGTAGGACTTAGAGGGAGGAGTTGATGTCCTTATGACAAGTCGCTCGACAGTCAGAGTATCTGAACCCTTCACCTGCAACATGGGAAATCTGGTAGGTGGTTCAGAGACCCTGCTTGTCACTCATCACATCTCTGAGAGGATCCCCCTGGCTTAGATTGCCATGTCTAGAAGGAGCCCATCTCTCAGCCACATCACCCAGCTAGGCTGGTGATCTCACTCCCATCTTAATGGGGGAGGGGTAACTGGACACCCCCCAGTTCAGCTTTCAGCTGCCCTGCCGTGCTGTGCTCTGGGGGCTGGAGTCAGGCCTATTCTAGGACAGGAGTTTTCACCTGACTTATTATCACTCAGCAGTGCTAACTCCATATCTCCTCCTCCCTCTTTCCCCCTCCTCCCTCTCTCCTCCTCCCCCCCTGCTACCAACAGGGGGGGCTTCTCTGGACCTGAACTCAGTGGAGCCCAAGCCCAGACGATGGATCCTGGACCTGACCTGGCTCAACCTGGTCCAGCTCTCCAGCCTGGCTCCCTTCAGCCAGCTACTAGCCCAGGTCGGTCACACACACACATACAAATGCTTCTTAGCAGGTTCCTAGCTCATCCCAGCAAGTCTCTGAAGTCTGACTCTGTTCCAGGTGAGCCACAACGACCGTCCCTGGAGGGCCTGGTTCGACCAGGCTGCGCCCGAGGATGCCCCCCTGCCAGAGGACTATGACACCAACCTGGACACCTTCCGCAAGCTGCTGCTGATCCGGAGCTGGTGCCCTGACCGGACCATCGCCCAGGTGGGATGAGGGGAGTGTGTGGGGGGCTGGGGGAGGGGGACAGAAGTGAGTCAGGAGTGTGTGGGGGGCAGGCTTGGGGTAGTGCCTAAAAACAGCTTGAACACTAAGCTAGAACAGCTGTCAGTATGCCTTAACAGAGATTACCAGTCGACTCCCATCTCTGCTCCTCTCTCCCCTAAAAAGATCCTTTCGTCTTGCTGCCCTCTTAAAATAATGTATTCTCTCGCCCCCTCTGTGTGTGTGTGTGTGTGTGTGTGTGTGGCAGGCGCGTCGCTATATCGCTGAGTCCCTGGGGAGTCAGTATGCTGAGGGGGTGGTCCTGGACATGGAGGGCATGTGGGCAGAGAGTGACCCCAGGACGCCCCTGGTCTGCCTGCTCTCCATGGGCTCTGACCCCACTGAGAACATCGAGAGACTGGCCAAGACCAAGGTGAGCCTCCTGTTCTGCTCTGCTCAGCTCTGTTCTGCTCAGCTCTGCTCAGCTCTGCTCAGCTCTGCTCTGCTCAGCTCTGCTCAGCTCTGCTCAGCTCTGCTCAGCTCTGCTCTGCTCAGCTCTGCTCAGCTCTGCTCAGCTCTGCTCAGCTCTGCTCAGCTCTGCTCAGCTCTGCTCAGCTCTGCTCTGCTCTGCTCAGCTCTGCCCTAGCTCTGCTCTGCTCTGCTCTGCTCTGCTCAGCTCTGCTCTGGCTGAGGGGCTGCCTGCTGAGACTGAGGAGCTTTCATATGTGATAAGATGGATTTCTGTCAGAAGGCAGGCCGGAAGGATGCACGACAACGAAAAGGGTTCACTTTGTTTATTCGACGAGCTCGGATCATGTGACCGTCCACGGCAGAGTGGTCAGCATGATTGGGTCAACTGTCTAGATGATTCTCTGAATGCAGACTACAAACTATAAACGTAGTCAATAAACTGAAAGTTTTACATGTTTCAAACCCTCTAGGGGGCGCAGTGCAGACCCATATCCATGGGCCAAGGCCAGGAAGTGCACGCTCGAAGGCTATTGGCCCACAGCATGACGGACGGGGGCTGGCTCCTCCTCCAAAACTGCCACCTGGGACTAGACTTTCTGGATGAGCTGCTTCAGACGGTTACCGCGGCGACGGATGGAGTTCACGAGGGCTTCAGGGTGTGGCTGACCACGGAGCTGCACCCTGGCTTCCCCATCAACCTGCTGCAGTCTGCCATCAAGTTCACCAACGAGCCGCCGCAAGGTAAAACCCTGCCTCCTCTCCCCTCCTCTCCTTCTCTCTCCTTTTCTCTCCTTTCTTCTCCTCTCCCCTCCTCTCCTTCTCTCTCCTCCTCTCCCCTCCTCTCCTTCTCTCTCCTTTTCTCTCCTCTCCTCTCTTCTCCTCTCCCCTCCCCTCCTTCTCTCTGCTCTCCTCCCTTTAAATCAATCACAAACCCTTCAGTCATTCGACTATGAGATTGTTGTTGTTGTGGTGGTGTAGGTATGAAGGCGGGTCTGAAGAGGACCTATAGCAGTGTGACCCAGGAGCAGCTGGAGATCACCAACCTGCCTCAGTGGAAACCTCTGCTCTACGCTGTGGCCTTCCTGCACACCACCGTCCAGGTACCCCAACCTCCACCCTCTCCTACGTCCTCTCCACCCTCACCCTCCCCTTCATCCCCACCCTCAGCCTTACACTCACCCCAACAACCACCCTCCTCTTCCCTCCCTCCTCCCCTCTCGTCTCCTCTCCCTCTCAGGAGCGTCGTAAGTTTGGCCCGCTGGGCTGGAACATCCCGTATGAGTTTAACCAAGCAGACTTCACCTCCAGCATGCAGTTCATCCAGAACCACCTGGATGAACTGGACCCTCGACGTGGAGTCAACTGGACCTGTCTGAGATACATGCTGGGAGAGGTCGCTAAGCAACACACTTTATTTAACTATGATGTATTTATAATTCATTGGTAATTAATTGATTAGTTTATCACTTTCTGATTGTGTCATTTGCATCTACATGCTTACATTTTTTATGGAATGAAATTGAGTTTCATCTTAATTTCATTCGAATTTAATCAGATCTGTTCAAATGTACGAAATCGTTGTCTTCCCAAAGGTCCAGTACGGAGGCCGGGTGACGGATGATCTTGATAAATGTCTCCTGAACACGTTCACACGTGTGTGGTTCAGTGAGAACACGTGTGGGGACAAGTTCTGCTTCTACAAGGGCTACACCATCCCCAGGGCCAAGAGCGTCTCGGAGTACCTGCAGCACATCGAGACCCTGCCCCTGGTCGACTCTCCTGAGGTGGGTGAGGGGCTGGAGGGGGTGTTTGATCTGTGTCAGAATAGCAGCTTTTGGGTCATCCTCGGTTGGGTACATTGCACTGGGTGCCTGAAATCAAGCGTGCCCAGAGAGAGAGCTGTGAGAGCACTGAGGCCCAGGTCCTTGTGTCTGACAGGTGTTCGGCCTCCACCCCAATGCTGACATCACCTACCAGACCAACCTGGCCAATGAGACCCTGAGCACCATCATCAACATCCAACCAAAAGACAGCGGGGGCGGGGGCGGGGAGACAAGAGAGGCAACCGTTCAGAGGCTGGCCAATGAGATGCTGGAGAAACTACCACCTGACTATGTACCACATGAGGTAGGAAGAAAACATGATCACAGTGTTAGCAGCTCATGACTGGCAGCTGTGTATTATGATCAGCGCCATCACCGGCTCCCATCCTCTTCATCTAGGGCATCATCATCATCATCCATACCCTTATGCAGCCTCAGAGAGACTTGGTTGGGTTAGAACTAGTAACCATGGTAATCTGTGCTGTCCACTGCAGGTCAAAAGTCAGCTCCACAAGATGGGTCACCTCCAGCCAATGAACATCTTCCTCAGGCAGGAGTTGGACCGCATGCAGCGAATCATCAGCTCCGTGCGGAGCACGCTCACTGACCTCAAACTGGCCATTGACGGTCAGGCTCTCAAAACTCAAATAAACACACTCACACACACATACTCACACACGCTCACATCCATACCCTCCTCTCTCCACTCCACTCCAGGTACCATCATCATGTCGGAGGACCTGCGTGACGCCCTGGACAGCATGTACGATGCCCGGGTCCCACGCCTGTGGCTGAGGCTGAGCTGGCAGTCTGCCACCCTGGGCTTCTGGTTCACTGAGCTGCTGGAGAGGAACCAGCAGTTCCAGCCCTGGATCTCTCAGGGACGGCCGCACCAGTTCTGGCTCACCGGCTTCTTCAACCCTCAGGTGGGAACATGGGGTTGACCAGGGGTCCCACACCTTGTTTCTGGAGAGCCACTGTCCTCCCCTGTCTAATTTAGCACACCTGGTTTCTAATAACTAGCAGGGAGACATGTTGAGTCACATTAATTACAAGTTGTTGGTAGTTTACAACCTTCAGAAACACGGTTGTAGAGGGTTAGGGTTATGGATAACCCTTATCACAGATATTTGTACTGTGTTTACTGCTGTGGTGAGGCTAGAGTAGGTAACTGATCACAGTTGACGTGGGGGTCTCTAGGGCTTCCTGACGGCCATGCGCCAGGAGACCACTCGTAGCAACCTGTCAAAAGGCTGGGCTTTGGATACGGTCGTCCTGAACAACGACGTCACCAGGATGATGAGGGAGGATGTCTCCGCCCCTCCGCCAGAGGATGTGGGCGGGGTCTACGTGTACGGCCTCTTCCTGGATGGGGCGGGTTGGGACAAGCGCAACGCCAAGCTCACGGAGGCTCCGCCCAAGGTGGGTCACGCCTCCCCCCCTAGCCTGCTCTTATCCAATAACCTCAAAACTCCTTCTATGTTCATTAGCATTGTAATCCAAATATCATAGCTTCCATCCCTCTAGCAATAAGGTTAGAGTGGTGTGCCCCTTTCCCATAACACTGTAACCCTGGGTCTCCCTGCTTCTCCTTTAGGTCCTGTTCACGCCCCTGCCCGTGGTTCATGTGTACGCCATCAGCACGGTGGCTGCAGACGGGAGAAGGCCGCAAAGCCTGAACCTCTACCCCTGCCCTGTGTACAAGAAGCCCCGCCGCACTGACCTCACCTTCATCTTCACCCTGCAGCTGCGCACCCAGCCGAGCCCAGACCACTGGACACTCAGGGGAGTGGCCCTGCTCTGTGACTGCAAATGAGGCGGGGAGTGTGGGAGGGAGGGGGGGGGAGTGTGGGAGGGAGGGTGGGGGGGAGTGGGGGAGGGAGGTGGGGGGGGGGAGTGGGGGAGGCAGGGTGGGGGGGAGTGGGGGAGGGAGGGTGGGGGTGGAGGGGTTGTATGTCTGTGTGTGTGTGTGTGTGTGTGGAGTGAGGTGTGTTGCGGTCCAGGGTGTGTGTGTGGGTGGAGGGGGGGTGTGCATGTGTGTGTGTGTGCGTGTGTGTGGAGTGAGGTGTGTTAAGGTGTTGAGGTCCAGGGTGTGTGTGTGGGTGGAGGGGGGTTGTGCATGTGTGTGCATGTGTGGGATGTCAACATGTCCACTAGCAAAGTAGATCTTTTTGGTAGATCATTTTAATCAACAATAGTGTTCATTATAGAAACAGTATATTTGTGAAGTAAATACACATCATGCAATACTCAACTTTGCCCCTAGAAGCAGCAGAGGTCAGTTCAGTTCACTCTACAAACAGTAACATAAACCCTCTACTTTCACTCTCATACTAATAATGGTTTAGTTGATTAGAAGCTGCTATCATGCATAATCACACTAACGGACCACACAACTCTGAAGCACTAGGCTGGACTGAGAACAATAAAGTTATATCAGACTCTTCTACTGGCTCTTTATACAGCAAATCAGTTTATTGTCTTTAAATAATTCTATATAAACGTTTAAGGTTTCTTTTATTCTTCATCTGATCTCTCTTTTGTACACCCTAAATAAGTTAAATTCAACCATTGAATTTAGTTTATTTTTTACATCCAGTCACATCCTTCATTGTTGCATCGGTAAAGTTGATGACATCACAGAGCTCCCCTGGTAACAGTAACTAACACCCAGACCAGTTCACATACCCTTGACGTTCACAGACATCTCACACCCTACACAAGCACCAGAAGAAACTAAACACAGACAAAATGATGCTGAACATGGTAGAAAACTGACAGTCCCACACGCTCACTGGGATTCCTGTCATTTTATTTGTATTGTTTTGTTTTGCCTTTCTTATGAGTCCGTTTTGATGTAAACAACAACAAAAACACAACAACAACAAAAACACAAAGTTGATGCTGTGATATTACAGAAGTGTTTCAATTCAACAAACTAATCTTATTGGCTCTCTGTCTGTCCCGTTTCCTCCTATGTCATTTCCTGTTCCACGCCTTCACTCAGAAACCTAAATCCCCTCCCAGTCTCTAATCCATCCCTAAACCCCACCCCCTTATGCACTTGCGTTTACTAACGTTAGTAATCTCTTCACTACCTGTGGAATCCTCTAGGAGCAGCAGAACTCGCTCCAGTGCATAGAAGGAAAGGCTTTAGGGGTTGATTTGAGACGCCCCCCTCGTCTCTACATTGTCGCAGCCAGTCCAAGTTAGTCTAAGATGGGCAGACATGTCACCATGTTGCATGTAGTTTCTCTCCATTGGTTAACAGGGTTGTAGTTCCTCTATGACAGCTGCTTCATGTCGTACATGGGGACCTCCGTCTCCCCCTCCTTGGCCTCATCTGCTGCCTCAGTGGCCACCTCAGTGTAGGCCTTCTCTGGGCTGCCTTTGCGGCCCTTCGGGGGGGGTACGGGGGCGGCCCCCTCCGCTGCTCCCTCTGCCCCCTCCTGGCCCTCGGCCACTGTCCTCTCTTTCTTCAGGTTGACGTTCTTAGCGATGGACTCCTTGAGTCTCTCGCCGGACTGCTTCAGCCGCTCTCCGGACTGCCGGATCTTCTCTCTGCGTTCCGTGGTGACGATGCGCTCCCCCAGCTTGTTGACCTTGGTGCCCAGGTTCTCCCTGGTCTTGGCCATGTTCTGGCGGGAGAACGTGGCCTTGAAGCTCTCGATGCGGCTCAACCCCACCTTCTTGACCTGTGCGGTGGAAGACTCCTTCTCCTCCACCACCATGTACTCCTCGTCCGACTCGGGCGGGAGCTCGAACTTGTCCGGTTCTATTTCGGCCGCTGCTGCAGCCGCTGCTTCTTCTTTGGGTTCCTTAGGTGGAGTCCCCGCGGCTGGTACCTCGTTTTCACCCTAGGAGGAGAGAGGAGAACATCGTGAGAACCTCAGGAAGGCATGAAAAGGAGGATGGGGAAACAGGGAAGCGTAACATGAATCTAGCGTTGAGGCTCCTGCTGTGCATGTGACAGGGTTTATATACAGCCAACACACCCCAAGCAGTCTATCAGGATGCTGAGTACAAACTAAACATGAAAAACAACTACTGACAAGTATCACTTCCATGCATTGCACCAGTGTCTAAACCAGCCTATCAGCCGGTGAATTCCACACCAGAAAGCGTGTAGTATTTAGTAAGTCATAAAGTCATAGCAAATACAATAGTTACATACAATGTTCATGTGCTATTGTCTTAAAACTGCTACTACTTCCTACATGAACGTCCATTACAACGATTGAGTGACAATATAACCACTACTGAAGATGTCTCCAAGAACGGTAAATCATTTAAAGCTATAAATAGGTGGCCAGAAGTCAGTGAGATATGGATACCTCCTCTATATATATCCTTCCAAACTCTTGCCAATGTGTGGTCTCCAACACAACTTTGATCAAGAACACTTCTTAATCCTAATTGTCCTGTGTGTAGCCGTCCTTTGCTCTATAGTGAAATACTCTGAGCTTTTAACCCTTGTGCTGCCTTCGGGTCACATGACCCAAAGGTTCATAACGAACCATCGTTGTGTTTACCCAATTTTACCCAATACAAAAACAAATAAAAATAATTTTCTTTTAACCTTCGCAATGAGGGGGTCTGAGACAGCCCAACGGTTAAAAGAAAATGCTTCACTTTGTTTTTGTATGTGGTAAAGTTGTCGCAAGACGACGGTGGGTCACAATGACTGATGGGTCAGAATGACCCGAAGATAACACAAGGGTTAAATACACTTCTGGAAAGTGCAGACACCAAGTTCATAGGGGAAACAAATGTTTATTGTCATGTGCATCTCAGTGTCAGCATCTAACTTATAATAACACACAGGGCCAGGTTATATTTCAAAATGAATACTTTATTTTATGAGATGCACTTTATTTGAGCTGCCACTGCACAGTATATCACTATAGAGCTACCAAAGTGATGGAAATAAATAAAAACATTGAAATTTAAGTTTACTAAGTTATCAACTTAGACATCAGCACCATGCCAGTTTCACTTCACTGACCAACCCGATAAGACATCTATAAAATATTGTCTCAGCTTGACAAACCGGGGTTTTTCATGTTAATCAATTTGTTATAAGTTATATCACACATGCAACCCATTTTTCCCTGAGTAATCAATCAACCAACAATTAGTTTTAGCTTAAGATGTCAGAATGAATGAATGAATGATTGATGAATGAGCTGCTGAACTGGACAGACAGACACCAAGCCCGACCATGTGACCGTTCCATGAGGTCTTATCATATGATGTAAGCAGATGTAATGGTATGTCTCTCTCTGTCTTCTGGTTCCAGAAGGACCTGGACATGCTTCCAGAACGTTCACCACGATTCTCCAGATCACTGGTCCTTTCAAGAGATGTTCAGAAAAGAAACCATGACTTAACAAAAAAAAAGCGGGTTTAAATGACATTTGTATCCAACTGTAGGAATACAAACATACTAATAGTATCTAACGCTGCCGTGAGCTACATTGACTTTTAATTTAACTGAAAAAAAACAACCTAGAAGTTGAACAGAGAACGTCAAGCTACGATGGAGTCTATAAATACTCTTACACCTGTTTGGGAAGCTCAACATTAGGCTACACAAGGCTAAACATATCCCTCAGGCATGTCTGGGCTACTTTTACACTGCTAGCACGTAAGAAGCAAACTAGAGCTGAATCTCTCTCTACAGTACATGCAAGCTGGGGACTTTATCCCCAGCCAACCAATATTGTTGTTAGTTAAGCAACAGAATCACATACACTCATGGAATCTTAGTCCATGTATGAACAGGTCAAACCTTGTGTCTCATGTGGGGGCGTAACCAAAGCATGAGCTTTAACTATAGAATCCCCAGCTTTCTAAACTACGTGTCCACGGCTTACTTAGCAACTGTAGTTTTTCAAAAGTTACTTTTCAAAAGTTACTACATTGTCTCAATTGTATCTCTACTGTGACAACCCAGTCCTGAACAAGCCAGTAAGCTAACAAGTCATGTTGAGAAGCAGCTTGGCAAGCACACCGCAGTCCTATGGTACATGCATCAGAAGCACTATATGACACTATATGATACCTCATATAAACTCTGACATTTTCAAACCTCGACTGTCTCAGCTATCAGCCTCCCTCTTTTTGCCTTGACATCCCAAACCTCACTGTCGTCTTTCTAACTGAATGTACAATATGGAATAAGCCCCTAATTTGTCTGTCTCTGAACCTTGAATTCCAATAAGTTTCGTTTCCTAATACTGATATTACAGCAGAGTTAGGCCACAGCCTGTTAAAGCTGCGTATATGATAGTTTTATGACAGCCATTTTATCCACTCTTGGCACTGAGCTGCCAATAGCGTTTTTTAGAATAATCAGAATTTCAGGTAACAGACATTCTGACACCATCAACACAAATAGGAATATAGGAAATAGAAAAATCATGTGCAGATATAAAGCTATCACAGCTCTGTCTGTATGAAAGGTTTATGACTATGTGAGGTTTTTCGTCCCAGTCGCAGGTCATACTGGGCCTATATTAGGAGATGAGGCCTCTGACACGCAGGCTCAGAATAACCCAGAACTCTGACAGTCAGATCAGCTGGCGCTCTCATTTATACCGCCCACTGATTGAACCATGCAGGGATGAAACCACACAGCCGAATATCTACAGTGGCCAGCAAGGGAACCACATAGAGTAGCTTGCTAGCATGGAGAAGAGCTAGCTAGCATGGAGACAAGACAGGAAACATGGAATGCCAGCTCAATATTGAGAATGCAATATTGAAAACTGCTCAATGTCGCAAACGTGTACAAGCATCCTTAGAGCCACAATGTGCAGTAAACTCCCTATGTCGGCCAGTGGGAGAGAGTTATGCAACTTTACATCACTGAAGATTGTTATGACACCAAACTCAAGAGGTTTGAGGGGGTGTTTGTGGAGTGACGTCATGTTCTTAGACCCCCCACGTGATGACAGTAGAAACTAATTTGTGACAAAGAAAGAGCAGGGTACAAGCTAGGGGCATTGTTAGACATCAAACTCTACTGGGGCACAGGCCCCTATTCATATCCCTTTTTTTTCTTCCAAGCTGGCTGCGCACAATGAACTACTCGGCTATAGAAACTCCTTGCTTAACCCACTATACAACAGTTCAGGGACGCAAGTTTGATATCAGCTTTGGCAGGGACATCAATAGTTAATGCGAGCGCACACATTTTTGCCATCATGAACCACAGAATTCCATTTTCATGATTGAATAGTTGGATTTATGCAGTTTACAAATAACCCTCCTTAACAGCACAGCATGACTCAGTAGTAACACCTGCATGTTCAGATTTTCATGAACAGTACACAGCCACTCTCAAGTCTATAAACAAACACTTAAGCCCAACAAAACTCTGAATCTGAATATTTTGTACAGACAGATGTGTTCTTGACAGAAAACTCCTGCTTGACCTCTCTTTTCTTTGACCTCCTCTCTTCTTGGCTTGAAATTAAAATGGCTGCCTGCATCTCCTTCTGCTTGTGCCTATCGTGACAGATCTTAACCTAACCTGGGTCACCGTCCACAACATGGGTCTAACCTCCTATAGGACTGCTCTCAACCTGTTCAAATCGTCAACAGTCGGTAATCTCTTACCTGGTAGATAACCACCCTGAACTTGTTCTTGGCCAGCAGTTCAGCCTGTGTGGCCTCCACCTTCTTCACACGGAGGTTCTGGTTCTCCACCCGGACCCGCACATCCTTGACGTTGCAGCTGACCTTGCGGGTCTTCTCCAGGAGCTTCCCCACGGAGCCGGAGGTGACGGCGTGGTCGGAGCTGAGCTTCACCACGTCGGCCTGGATGCTCTTCACGCTGCTCTCCAGCTCCAGCTGACGCTCCTCCATGCGGCTCTGACACGCCTGCACGTTGTCGATGATGCCCGCCACGCGCTCCAGCAGCGCTAGGATGCTAGCGGGGTCCTCCACCGAGCCCAGCTTGTCCGCCATGGCAGTAGGGTTTTGGTGGTTGTGGTGGTGGGGAAAAGGCTCCTACCTAAAAGCCAGGGGGGAAGCTGGAGGAGGAGAGATCCACACAGGGAGGGTGTAGGTCTGCAGTTGTAGCCTAAGAGAGGGTGCCTGTAGGCAGATGGGACGTCCCTGGGCTGGTGGTGTCTGGTGGGGTCGGAGAGGGAGGGCTGTGGAAGGGCTGGAGCATCGGGGCTGACGACCCCAGAGAAGAGGAGGAGAGGACCTGAACTGGACCGGAGTTACCCTTCAACTGGTGTGCTACACCTGACCCCAACAGACCAACACAGTGACTCCACCTCTCTCGGGGTAGGGGTGAGAGAGCGAGCAGGAGAGAGAAGACAGACAGGGGCATCAGACATGCGTTAGATACGTCTATTAATACTCGGTGTAAAATGACTCCTGTGCATAGCAGAGAGATGTGTGTATTTGGGAAAGTGGAAACCCCCTTCTCTGGTCTTTCTTTCATCATCTCAATCAGCTCCCCTCCTGTCCTGGACCCGCTAAGTGGATAACGCTTTGCCTGTTTCAGAACTTCGGGGGGAAGTATGTTCCGTCCATTCAATCTTCTTCTCTATTGGACTCCATAGATTCTGTGGAGAGCTTTACATGGCTCATCCAGAGAGATGGAGTGGAGAGTGTGCAAGGGATGCCACATACTTTACATAATTGTACCCCCCCACACCCCATGTCATATTGATACTAGGTGACTATTGTAGTTTCGGAGTGTGCTTACAAACAGAGATCATAAGTCTTATGACCCATTATGGAGCTTATTCACTGTAGTGTTTCTCTCTGCCTGCGATCCATGAAGTAATCCACATTTGATACTGGGAGGGATTGATGTCCAGCGCCTGCCTGTGTGATGATGCCTTGTGTGACGGGGAGGGCATGTGCAGGTTATCTTTGGTGCGTCACGTCACCTGGGCTGCGTTTGATCAAAGAACAGATGCAGGGAGGAGTGCGGTGGGGCGCTAAGCTGGTAATCAGGGCAGCTCAAGGGAAACTCCCATCCCTGACTCCTCCTCTCGTTATAGTCTGAATATAACACACCCTATAAGCAGCATATTCCACTCCTACATCAACAACATAGATACAGATCAGTTACTCTACAACTATCAAGGCATTATAATTAAGGGGGAGGGAGGAAGTGGGGGAGAAGAGGGAAGGGGGGTGGTGGAGTAAACTCACTATGTCTCTTTCCAAAATACCAAGAGGTCAGGCCTTTTGTTGCCTGGCAACCAGTGCAAGTGGATCCTTTTCTTTTCAGGGAGGGGGGCGAAGGGAGGTGTGAGTAAGGGGTCTTGCTGGGTAGGGGAAGAGAGAGGGGCGTGCAGGAGGACAAGTGGAGCAGGGAGGCAGACGGGGAGGGCTTTAGATGTGGGGAGGGAAGCTAAGAGGGGAGATGGTCAGACAGGAGGGTGGAGAGGTTCTTCATGGGGGTGTGGGGATGAAGAAGGGGGGTAGTCACAGGGGGGCAGTACAGCTCCTAAACCTACCCCACCAGCTGTTGTCTATGAATATACCCCTAAACGTGGGCAGTTCTATAATTGCCCCCCCTGTGGTTCTCCTTGCACCTCTCTCCCCCCACGCCTCTCCCAGAAGAGAGGTGCTGGGACTCACTCGGTCTTCCTTCAACTTTCGCAGCGTGACACAGGGTTTAACATCGACGTCTCCTTGTGACTCTGTCATGTCAACTCCTGGTTCGTTTTAGAAGTCTCTGCATTCCAAAGAGGCAGTTACTCAATCGCATGTCTTTCTAGCCTGCTGAAAACGAGACTGAACTGCTCTTGTAACTGACCCTTTTAAGATTTAAGATTCTCTGTCTCCCTCTGCTGTTCTGCCATAACCTCCAGGGCCTGCATTAGCGTTAGGATTATAGATGTTTAGTGCTAAAATGCTGCTTAATTGGTCGAACTGTGGAAGATCCCTTAGGTCATCTACAAAGTGAACAAGCAGCTTTAGTTTAGAGGAATTTAATACTATTTAATACTAACTACTGTACATCACTAAACACAGCTTCACAGTTCATGCAATTAGCAAGATCTACAATAGATTTAGCTTCGTTTAAGACTATTTTTCCAACATGAGGAACAACAACAACAACATCAACAAGACCAACACTGGGACACTGTAAACAAACAAATTATAAAAACATTTAAATAATTGGCAAGTTAAAAACCTTTCTTCCCTGGAACAGCATACTAGGACATTAACAAAACAAACAGCACACGGGAGCCCGCCTCATTCATAGAAAAACAGCATTTGGTATTCAGGTGTACAAAAGTAAAGATGAAGTAGATTTAAGAGATATGAGAGAAAGGTGTCCGTGGATAGTGCCTGTTCTGTTGGCACAGAGGCTGCCGCACAGCGGCACTGAGAGAGAGGACAGAAAGAAAAAAATGGCTGTCCTTTTTCTGCCTGTTGAAAAATAAAAGACTGTTCTGATGCAGCAATCTTGCAAAAGTGACTGCTGCACTTGTCCAGAGGAGAAAAAAACAGAATAAGGCCCCAATAAAACAGAGAAAAATTAAAAAAGAGGCACAAAACTATCATTATCAAAATGCAGTTCTTGTGGTACCAAAATGTGTAGGAAAGAAAGACACCAGAAGTTACATCATCCTGGAGGAAGTGCCGGAGGGGAAGTGACCTAGGTGTTGCTTCTGTCTCCGCCCCCTTTTGTTCTGGTTACACCGCCTGTTGTGGAAGAATAACACATCAGTTCCCAGTAGACTGAGAGCTAGCTCTAACTATCCTTGTCTATGGGTATCTGGGTGAATCTTTTAGAGGCAGCGTTTAGAAGAGTTCCCAAACCTGGTGAAGCACATAACCACGGCAACGATGACAGCAATTTGGACGGCTCCTATGATGGCTGCAATGAGGACGTAATGCAGCTTCTGACCACTAGGGACAACATAGAGGATGTTGAAGTCCTGGATTTCCTCACACTGGAGGCCCCCATAGCCTGGCTCACACCTGTGGGACATACACAGTTAGACACACCCACACAACGCCAGCAGGTGAACAGTCTAACGTACAGTACTAAATGACAGGAAAGGAAAACAGGCATGTCATTGTCCAATCATGCAATCTTACCGGCAGGTAGGGAGGTTCTGTATCATCTCACAGTGGCCGTGCTCACAAAACTGGGCGTAGTCATCTGAACAGGGGGAGGGACTTCCTCCATACACCTTGTCCTCCTCTGGTCCTGATAGGTCTGTACAGGGAAACAGGAAGCAGTCACAGATGTGGAATTAGAAAAGCTTAGAACTCTCAGTACAACTCTATGGTGACATCATGTCACATGGTACAGATAAAGGGAAAGAGTGACCAAAAAGAGATAGTATGTCTGTGCGGGCAATCGCTCCTACCAAAGAGTTCAGGCTTGTTTTTCACCACCTCCTCCTTCTTTCCTTTCTCTGAAAGCAGAGGAAACATGTTCAAGAGAACGTTGCATGTGCCTCAGCCTCCATCATCCTGAGTAGACGGTCAGAGTGACTTTGAGCTTTTATTGGATCTGATGTTGTAATGGTTTTTTTCAGTCGTAAGAAGTTGTAGTAACATTAGAGTCTATGAAGCTAAACTTTATCCAAATTTCACGGGTCATAATCTCAGTGATTGTGTGTGTGTGTGTGTGTGTGTGTGTCTGTGTAACTCCAACAGCACCCGGGGGTAAAGCAGCGACACAGTTACATAAACGCTTCATCACATTACTGTACTGTAGCCAGGACCAGCTCAGTCAGTCAGTCACACATACACACACACACAGACACACACACACACACACACACAGACACACTCCTGAGCTACATAACTAGGACCAGAATCAGTCACACACACACACACATACACACTCGTTGATGTACCCTCATCTCTCCTGGGAAGACCAGCTCAGAGATGTGTGAACGTCCCTGACAGACAGGGATGGTAATGTGTGCATGGAGCAGAGCTACCAGGAGAGCGGAGGGGAGGGAGGGAGGGGTACATGGAAGATAGACAGCCATGCTTGTCTGTAGTGAGTGCATGTGTGGGTATGTGTGTGTATTTCACCACTGCTAGAGCTTTCAGCCTGCCTAGTCAGCAGAAAGGTCCCAGCAATGACTCAGTGATGGAGGCTTTTACGACTATAACTCTGACTAGTGCTGCTGTTCAAACACACATCAGGACACACACAACACCAGCGTAGCTCTCTGATCGATGGTGATACGGGAGGAGAGTCCTTTCAGCCTGGGAACAGTTTCTTTATCGGGCTCCCCAGCTCAACTGTCAGCTACAGGGCTGACTGAGTCAGACTAACTGCTGATCCACCTGCCTTTATCCTAGCTGTTTGGTTAAAAGCTACTACATAGTTAATGGGACATTGTGGACCTAGTCAGCCAGGCAGATGAATAGTTTATGGGGAGAAACATGGAGTTTCACCTGGATCAGTTCCATTCGGTCAACATGCTGCGGCTGGCTTTTACAGAACACGGCTAAGCACTGTTCACACACAACCCTACTGGCCTGCTTGCTTTTACCCTTCCCCCTCCCTCCCTCCCTCCCTCCTCTTATGCTCTCTTCTCTCCCTCCCTCCTTCTCCCAGGATGAGTGAGGTCTTCCTGGAGGCTGGGAGGCCAGATGTTTGCTCACTCATTCATCCGAACGTGGCCCATCTCAACCAGGTCAGCTCTTCATACAACTTACATGAGCAGGGCGCAGATCTGGGACTGCGCTGTACTGTATGTTACTGTACTGTCTTATACTGTATTTACTGTACAGTTTTATACAGTGCTGTCTTGTACTGTACAATTTTATTCTGTACTCTACTGTGTTTTACTGTACTCTACTGTTCACGGACACAACATGGATGGTTAGAATAATGGTACCTGTCAGGACAGAGTAATGACAGTAGCTTATCCTTGTGTGTGTGTGTGTGTGTGTGTGTGTGTGTGTGTGTGTGTGTGTGTGTGTGTGTGTGTGTACCTCTCCCTGGACAGCGTCCCACATGCTTGATGTCGATCCTGGCCTGCTTGTGACAGGAAGCCTCTTTGACATGACAGGGCGTGTCATACGAGTTACCGTCTGTCCCACACACTGGGTTGTCGTTGTGACCGCTGCACACGATGTTACACATGCACCTTCACACACAGAACACACACCGTTAACACACTGTTACACACACACCTTCATGCACCGTTAACACACTGTTACACACACACCATTAACACACTGTTACACACACACCTTCACACACCGTTAACACCCTGTTACACACACACCTTCACACACAGAGCAAACACCGTTAACACACTGTTACACACACACCTTCACACACAGAGCACACACCGTTAACACACTGTTACACACACAGACCAAACCCACGGAAAAGGTTCAACACTCACGGCTCATCCTCCGAGTCCTCGTCACACTGAGCTCCAAACTTGCAGCTGCCACACTTTGATGTTTTCTTTCCCCCTCGGCCAGACCCCTCCTCTTCTGGAGGGAAAGAGACAAAGGGAGTGGGGGAGAGGAAGACAGGGAGGTAGAGAGAGGCAGTCTTTCAAATGTGAGAATGAACAGCAGCTCAGTGGACCGGTCTCATTCAAGAATTCCCGTCAGCTGTGCGAGCTCCATCTCCAGCTCCCAGCACCAGTCCTGCTAGCACACTGGGACACCCAGCTGCATCAACAGAGGAGGGTCAGTCTAAACCTGATCAGGTCTGGACCAATATAGAGACATAGGGCTGAGGTACTGTACCTGCGTCTCCAGATCCTGAACCTCCTTCTGAGGTGAGAGAGAGAGAGAGAGAGAGAGAGAGAGAGAGAGAGAGAGAGAGAGAGAGAGAGAGAGAGAGAGAGAGAGAGAGAGAGAGAGAGAGAGAGAGAGAGAGAGAGAGAGGGAGGGGGGGTTAGACTGCCTTTCAAAACTTCCTTCCACAATCGACACAGAACAATAAAGTTTTGGAGTGTTTGAATGTGAGGTTCTGACCGGAGAAGCAGGCTCCCTCAGAGCGCAGGGAGAGGTTCCTCTGCTGTTTGCACGCCGCCCGCCGCAGGAAACACTCGTTCTGGTAGGTGTCTCCGTTGGAGCCACACACCGGGATGTACTTCTTATGGCACTGAGGACGGGGGAACAGGAGAGACCGACGTGACCGAGACAACCAGGTCATGAGGACTAGAGACAGCCTGAGAGACTATGGAGATACAAGAGCTCTGGGGTGTGACTGGCTGGATGGTGGTGTGACCGTGCGAGTGTGGCTCTCTCAGGTACTCTGAGGTACTCTGAGGTACTCTGAGGTACTCTCAGGTACTCTGAGGTACTCACATGGAACTGGCAGACACATTTGAGGTCGGCTCCGTTCTCTCTGCAGGTTCCTCCGAACCGACACGTTCCTGCGTCACACACTCTTAGGTCACTCTTCTTTTCTGACAGATCTGAGGGAGGAAGAAAAGATGGAGAGAAGAGAGAGAGAGAGAGAGAGAGAGAGAGAGAGAGAGAGAGAGAGAGAGAGAGAGAGAGAGAGAGAGAGAGAGAGAGAGAGAGAGAGAGAGAGAGAGAAGCAGAGAGAGAGACCTCTTCAGACCAGACTATGCCAGGGCAGGCCTGGTCTACAGGACTAAAGCAATATTCTGTAAATGATTGTTCATCCAGAGAACTCCCAGTCTGTGAGTCTGTGTGAGCAGAGTGGTTGCTAAGGCCTCAGCTGCCAGGAGACCCAGGCCTAATTATGGTCGGTTTCCAGAGAGAGCCATAACCACAGGGAATAAGAACATGTCGGAGACAGGTTAATACAGGAGCTCAGAGCAGGGGGACATGGTTCACACACACACACACACACACACCCTCCACATACATACACACGGCACACATACACACACCGACCCTTTAACCTTGTCTTGTCCCGATCACAGTGACCCTGATGGTTGACCTAATCAATACAGGTCAGCGATGATGCCTCGCCAACAAAGAAATAATGAATAATGGTTCCTTCTAGAGAACCATAGAGAACTCAACCAGCTAACCAGATATGATAGAGTTCTTTAGTGTGTATGGTTCCTTCTGAAGAACCACAAATAACTCATTAAGAGAATCCAGAGTACTAGTATACAGCCTACATGTGGGCAGCAAGCTGGGTCCTTTTAATATAGCTATAAATATTAGGCAAACCATCAATAAACCATGTCTTATTGTTCATTATTCATCTGATTTAAAATGCTTAGAAATGTGAGCTGTGAAACTCTGAACAAGTGGATAATATTGTTTAAACAAACAGTGAACTAACAGAGCCAGGTCTTTGTCTCCCCGTCAGGGTCTACGAGACTATTTAAAGGCAGCTTTCTCAGTCAGCCAGAAAGGACCGAAGGCTGCCAGATGTTTCTTCAATAATTGAGTGAATGGTGATATCTGGGTTTTATCGGTTAGATACTACTTGTCAGTTGCCAGCCATACAAAAATACGTGTTTGTTTACAAAAATAAATATATCGATTCAGTACTTGAGTTTTCACTCACCAAGGCAGTCCTTGTCCTTCCCCGGGACACACTCTCCGCTGTGGAGGTACGAGGAATCCGCTCTGGGTAGCGTGGAGACGAGCAGCACGCATAGGACGGAGGAGAGTAGTCGGCCCAGAGAGTCTCCGTGACCCGGGGGTTGGTAACCGTTGGACATGATGCTAACTTGCTAGCTAACGGTGCTGAAAACAACAGCGATACGGTCCGTAGTACTGCAGATCAGAATAACGGTATCCTCATTCAGCCCGACACAGAAAGAGATGGACCGCGCGTGCAGAGAATGTGGTTAAACAGAAACGTTATTGTGTATCTTGTTCAGTTTTTTCCCAGTTTATGAATACGGTTTCATTATTGCAGAATAAGGAACGTCTCCCGACCCGGCAAAATGACAAAGATCATTTCAGCAATACTATCTCACAAACATCGCAGACAGGCCCACTGATATCGGCGTATTTTCTCTATTGATCGTACGTCTGGGCAGTCGCGCTGGGTGTGTAAAGGAGAAATTAGACTGTTGCAGTTTTACCTTTTGACGTGTCTCAATTTCATCCCAGAGTCAGAGCGGTATAAATATCCCTCTCAAACGCTTTCTTCCTTCAAACCACTCAATCGTGCATTTAAGTACACAAAATAAGCGGTGCTATTTTTGCAATTTAATCACACAATGTCAAAGGATTTGTGAATCAGCATCAACAAAGGACCCCGGTGATGCTGGAGGACCGGATGACGTGTGGAGACCACCCCCAATCGACGGAGCGGCTCTCGTGCTCTGCTGTGGGGGGTAAAGACCTAGTGAGAGAGGGGGAGGGTAGGACCTCTTTAGACATGGCAAACATTTTAACAATCTCGTCCTAAATACATTTGGATAATATATGAATGTAAGCAAAGCAGATATAAACTCCCAATGTATTTATGACCACATTTTCAAACTAGACTGAAACGTGTAATACCCCTCCAATTACTGTCTCTTTCTCTCTCTCTCTCTCTCTCTCTCTCTCTCTCTCTCTCTCTCTCTCTCTCTCTCTCTCTCTCTCTCTCTCTCTCTCTCTCTCTCTCTCACACACACACACACACACACATACACACATACACACACACACACACGCACACACACACACACACTGCTAGTATGAGTCCCGTACTGTCCAGAAGTATAGACTTTAGGGGTAACATAAAAGGACTATATGTTGTGTGATGAAGATGAACATAGTCATAAGGTGTTACAGGAGAAACACATATGCAGGCTATTATGGGGGAACTGTAGCGGTGAAAGGCCCTGGTTTTGGTGTGAGGTACACAAGTGTTTGGGATGTTGGATAGAGTTAAACGTGTTTAATGATTAGAGCGTGGCTACTGGCTTACCATTTACGCTGAGCTTTCAAAAAAAGAGCTTAACCGTAATGTGTTCATGATTGATGTGATTCTATCATCCACCAGTAGGTGACACTCGTAGCGCCCTTTTCGGAGTGCTCATTTTTTATTTCAGTCAAACAGGCCAGAAAAGCATAGAAACCTTAGAACTGAATTTTCAGCGTCTGAAAGACACCTACACCATGCACAGAGCGTCACACGACGAACCTAATGCTATACATGTAGGCCTACGCCGGTATTAACAGACAGCAACATTTTAATTGAAACGTAGGCTACTGTTTAGCCGCTGGTGTGGTATGTCAATTGTTCTTCCGCCACCACTAGATGGTGCTGACAGACCACGTGTCCCAGTAACAAGCGCCATACAGCTGGCAGAGGGAGAAGAGAGGAGAAGCTTATTGTATTTCAGTCTCCATGGCTGACACACACATACACACAGTGACAGGGTAGATCCACGTGTTTATTATTAGACAGAACAGGTCACAGAGGACAGGACAAGCTGGTTTCTGATTGGATAGTTGAAACCAGTTACAGTACATAATAGTGAGAATTACTGTTCAGAATCCTCTCCAGTACTTCAGCTGTGCTTGATTCAGATTGCTTGCTTCACCTCCACCATATAATACTGTCAGAAATGCATAACCCACCCATCGAACATGCCAGGGAGACGAATCAAACATCCTCTCAATCGATTCCACCCAGGTGTGGTTAGAGGGAGAGATATTAATTCAATAGTCACAAACTGCAGGTGGGCTGCTGACCTACAACTCAGAGGCTACTGTGTGGTGCTAAGAACAAAGCGGGATACATGAACAGATTGCTACAACAACAGGCTTCAATGTCCTTTCTGTTTGGATGTGACATTGACTTTGATTTTACAATGGCTAGAGTGACTTACCTGCTACTTTGTGGAAGTTCACCGGTTGCCAGGCAACCATACAGTCTGTTCATCTCTGTTTTTGAGAGATGACTAGTGCTAGTGAGTGACAGTGCATGAATCTCAGGCAGAAGCTAATATATAGACTCCCTAACAAGCAACACGGGCCAAACAGCATACTTACAAGTTCAACAGCATACAAATATTGAAACATTGGTATTTAGACAACGTAGTTTAGTCAGTGCATACATGGACGTGTTGTCTTCTAACACTCAGACAGTTAGAGATGACGAACAACGTAACATCATCTAACCCCATACATTTGGCCCCTCCCTCCCAGGTATCACCCGTCACCTTTCCCAGGTTTTCCGGTTCCGAAGCTTCAGGTTCCAGGCCCCTCCCCCTCTTGTCCCAGGCATTCCACCTCCTGTGATTGGTCAAGCCCCGAGTCCGTCCGAGAGATCATCTGTAGCTTCTCTTTGTTGGAGAACTTCCTTTTTCCTGCTCCCTCTGAAGCCTCACTTCCTGCATGGCTCTCTTCCTCATCGCCGGCTTCCAATGACCTCTGACCTCTGTCCAGAACTGTCATGTGACTGAAGGTAGCCACCTCACTGGACTCAAACGACTCCCCCCCCATGCTCCCTAGTTTAGTATAACCCGTGCAGCTGTAGCTGTCTAACCGGGGGCAGCTCAGTCTCCTGGAGCAGTCCACTGCATAGCCGGAGGGGGGGGAAGCATTGAGGGAGAGGTGGGAGGCCGTGGGCCTGTGGGTTTGATCAGGGGAGGAGGGGAGGAGCTGGGCCTGGGAGCCCTGTGTCACTCCTGTGAGGCTGCAGCTGCTCCTGGAAACCTCTACCCAGTCCTGAGTCCTCCCTGTCTGCACCTTCCCTTCTCCATCGCCCCCAGCGCCCCCTAGGCCCCCGAGGCCCGCCCTGTTCCCCCTCCCTGCCTCGGCCCTGGCTGACGGCCGTCGCTGGTGATGCTGGCTGGAACGACGGGACGAACGGGTCAGTGGCAGGGTAAAGGAGTGGACAGAGGGGGCCGCTGAAATCACACTGTCCCACTGCCGAGGGCTGGGGGAGGGGGGAGAAGAGACTGAGGAGGGGGGAGGAGAGGGGGGGGGGCTGACGGGGAGGGGTGGGGGGTGCCAGTCCATGCTCTTGACAGATGCTATAAACAGGGTCTGTGAAGTGAGGCTTCTCCGTTTCTGTCCCCCCCAGCCTTGTCAGAGATGATCCTGATGGTGACCCCTGACCTTCCTCCTCCTGTCCTCCCCCATGCTCTGCCCCCCCTTGGGGCCACGATGTCCTAGCCAATAGGGCAGCAGCATAGGCAGCGCTCGACTTCCCCTCCAAACCTTTTGATTGGACGTAGTTGACAAAGCCATTGAGTGGTGAGCATTCTTTGCGCAGGCTGTGGACGTCAATCACCGTGGAGTAGATGTCTCGGAGATTGATTATTTTGGTCTTTTTGTCTCTATCCTCGTGCAGAACAGCATTGGCACAGATGAAGAGGAAGATGCCAATTCCCATGATGAGAGGTCCTAACACCTGCCAAAACACACACACTGATTACTCACAAAGATTGCACACAGAGATTAGACACACATGGTACACACTAAATTCCATACATCTAATACACACACATCAGTCTGATCTGCACACATACTCAAAGTAAGTCACCAGCCTACCTTCAACATGTCTGAGTAGAGGTACTTATCCAGGAACTCTTCCAGGAAGCTGCGTGGTGCCTGGACAGAGTTTGTGCCATTAGCCCCGGTGAAACCGGTAGAGCGGTTCACCAACTCCTGACCCACCGCTGCCACCCTGGTGGGTCCTGGGTAGAGAAGGCTGTCCCGAGGCCAGTAGCCCAGGATGGCCATAGCCACGCCCACCAGCAGGATGACCAAGCCCACAGCAGCGACCATCCCGGAAAGGGAGCAGAGCTGCAGCTTCCCCTGAACCACCACCACCTCGTTCCTCCTCTTCTTCCTGGCCTTCCTCTTCCTCCGATTCTCCGCCCGTGTCTTGGAACGCAGAGAGTCCTGCCGGCGTGCATTTATACGCAGCAAGCCCCCTGTGGCGATCATGGTCACCACCTCACTGCCCACTCAGCTGGCCCCACCCACACAGCTGACAGACAGGCTGTAGCTCTCACTCAGCCTGAAGGAGGGAGGCGAAGAGGAGGGAGAGAAGGAAAGAGGGGGGAAAGAAGTAAAGAAACATGAGAAGAGGGAGAACAAATTTGAGAGGAGAAAAGCGAAGCAGGGAAGAGAAGAGGGGGAGAGTAGGATGTAGGAGAGGGAGAAAGTAGCAGGGAGGGGAGAGCAGCAGGGAGGGGAAAGGGGTAGGGAAGCCAGGGGGAGGAGAGGAGGAGGGAAGCCAGGGGGAGGAGAGGAGGAGGGAAGCAGGGAGGAGGATGGGGAAAGAAGCAGGGAAGAGGTGAGGGGGAGAAAAACAGGGAGGGGAGAGTTGGAGGGAAGCAGTGAGGAGAAGAGGGAAGCAGGGAGGAGGAGAGAGGGAGAGAAGTAGGAAGGTTAGAGGAGCAGGGAGGGGAGATGGGGAGACAAGCCGGTGAGGATGAAAAGGGAAGAGGGGAAGAAGGAGAGGGGGAGAGAAGCAGGAAGGAAGAGAGGAGCAGGGAGGAGAAGGGGAGAGGAGCAGGGAGAGGAGAAGGGGAGAGGAGCAGGGAGAGGAGAAGGGGAGAGGAGCAGGGAGAGAAGGTGAATGCAGAGTGAAGCCTACTGTCCTCAGGCTCTGTTCACTTGGTGACGGCTTCACATGTGGGAGGAATTAGATATCAACTGGATTAGCACACACACGCACGTACACAAGCACACACACACACGCACACACACACAATGGATCAGCTGATGATGAGTGTCTTTTCTGTTCTCCAAGATCAAGAGGCTTTTAACGCCTACATCTTCAAACAGACTAACACACACACTCTTCAGGGGCCCGTTCAGTGTAAAGCACTATTGACAAACACAAACTGGCTAACCAGTTGGAACAGTTTATGGTTGCTCAGGATAAAACAGTGGTTACGGGGAAAAGGGGGGAACAGAGATATATTGAAATTGAGAAATAGTAGGGGGGCAACACATACATATCGAAATAAACAAATAGGAGATGGGGGGGGGGGGGGGGCACTGGCCAGTGAGCAGTCATCTCCTGTTCCAACACAGACCAGTGTATTCTGTAGATACTCTCTCTCTCTGTACACATACACAGAGCTGAGGTGTGTGTTTAATGACAGGGAAAATTAGTCCATTAACAGTCATTGACTCCTGGTTTAATGGGTTTTCTACAGACACTCAGAACCTCCACCCACAGTCAGCGGGAAACAGCGCTGTGTACCAGAAGCCAAGCAAGACTAATAAGATAAATTAATATTTTCTTTGCTAATCTCACAGGCCTATTATTAACAGCACCACACTAGATTGGACCTGGGGTAGCACTGATATGTGTCCATCCAGAAGCCACAAACAGTTAGCTACGCCACTGAGCTATGGTTATGATGTATGTTCTATCAGCCGAGCTTGACTGTCTTTATAAAGCGCGCACCCACACATACACAAATAACAAAATTACAAAACGAAGAAATGAACGCCTAGGTGTCTCTTGTGGGCAGTTACGCCTGTGCTGTGCGCGCGAAGAGCTGTGTGCTACATGTCTGAACCAAGAGACGCACCGTGAGCACGAGCTGGCGCACGCATGTTGTCAGACATTCATCATTAGTTCACCATGTTTGTTCTGAACATGAATTCTGAATATTTAAACTGTATAAATAGGCTAACAGTATATAAGAGTAATAGTCTATGTTGTATCTCCACAACGCTAAACAAACTGAGGTGTTTCACCACATTGACGCGAGCGTCAGGCATGAGCCAACCACTATACAACCACGCACGAGCAGCTCACCATTAAGGAAGATTCCATTCCGAGATAGAAAGTTATTCTCTACACGTCGCTGTAGGAAAGACACCGTTGTTATGCAAGTCCACTTAAGGGAAACGGTCCGGCGGTTGGTAGGCTGTGTGAAATCTTGCCCAGGCTCTAGTCCATCTGTTCACCTGCAGCGGTAGAACCTCTCCCGCTTCTCTCAACGCGCCCGCGCTCATTCTCCGGGGAGTGCCTGTCTTTCAGTGAGCCGCGCGCTGCTGGGTGAGTTTATTTTTTTGCCACAGGGAGTTTTGGAGCTGGCGCGCGGAGTGGGGGAGATGAGCTCTACCACCGTTGTTGCTATGATACCACGGCACAGCAGTCATCGAAGTAAACTGCTGCAGGATTTGAATCATTGGCTTCTTCCCTTTATCGTTCACGTGGTAACCAATCGTTGGTCACCAAAGTGTAGGCTATATGGTGGGGTCGCGTGAAATAGAGCTGGAGGCCACGATGACCCCTCTCTTCCGGACCAGGGCTTGCCGGTCAACACTGCAGCCAAATACGGCCGCCTGCTACCCACTCACAGTCAGGCAGTCACCCAACCTGCCAACCTCTGGAATAAACCCAAATCCTAAACTAAGCTATATCCACCTACACCCGTGACAGTGGCGTGTCCAGACTTTTTTTGACTGGGGTGGCCAGAGTGGACCACTGACTTATGCAGGGGTGGCATGAAGTACGGACACACACACATCTGAACAGCATACATGTATTGTGTTATCACTACCCATATCTACTTTAATTACTACATTGTCTTAATTCTAGTTTATTTTAAAGGTAAATAGGGGGGCATCTCATCCAAACGCAGACCTGCATATTTTGATAGCTGTCATCAGGTTTTTGAAAGAAAGTTTTGAAAAAACAGTTTCAAAAGGTTTCCCCCAAAAATTGCTTAAAAGGTTTTGAAACTTTTTCTTAAAAACTTTTTTTCCCACATATTGACGTGATAGCTGTTGTCAGTGTGCATTTTGTGGCAAGGCCCAATGCAGCCCAGCCCTGAAATGCACCCCACCTATAATGTAAGTTCTGTATATCCTAACATCAAATGATTCTTACTAAGTATTGAGGGGACTACTATGAGTAACCACAGCAGGTTTCAGGCATCTAGCCCTTTCCTAGTTAAGTTAGTAGGGGGGGCATTTAGTGGCAGGGCCAAACACAGCCCTGCATGTTTTGATTTGCTATGATCAGGTTGAAAAAATATTTTCGAAAGAAAGTTTTGAAAAAAACATTTCAAAAGGTTTACAAATATATATTTTTTTACGTTTCAAAACCTTTCCTTCAAAACTTTTTTTTCCACATCTTGACCTGATAACTGTTCTCGGGTACATTTTGTGTTAAGGCCTAATGCAGCCCTACCCTGAAATGCACCCCACCAATAATTTCTAGCATCAAATGATTCTTACTGTATATTGAGGGGACTTCTATGAGTAAGCACATAGGTTTCAGGCATCTGGCACCTAAACTACAGGAGGTAGTTGTTCAAGGAAATCTTTGTCTTTTAATCAGAAGAAAACACACAAAGAGATCAGTCTACATGAAAAGGTAAAGGTAAAACAGCAACATAATTGGTCCAGGAACTGGGGTCAAAGGTGAAAACAAACAGCTGACTGGCTAAGGAGACACATTTGTCATGAACATGTAGAGTAAGACAGAATGAACATCAACAGATCATCAATAAATGTTGTGAGATAATTTCCTCCTCAAAATTAGTGAAACATTTTCAACATTGTCAAAACATTTCTTTCTTCTAATAGTAAATATATTATCAAATAAAATAAATTCTGAATTCAAAATTTTACACAAACCCATATTTTGGCATTTAATGTGTTTTTTAAGCTAATATATATATGTATATAATATATTAATTTTCATCCACTCTGCAAACACGATACAGAAAAGGCCGTAGGAACACTAGCAGAACAAAATATTCAATACAAAATAGAACCAAATATAATCTGAAAGGCTCAGGTTGGACATTTGAAAGGTGCCTACTACAGTCAGTTGTTACCAGAGGTCAATTATGTGTGTGCGGGTGTATGTGTGTGCGTGTGTGTGTGTGACCCAGAGAAGCACAGCACCAGGCTGTGAAGTGATTGTCACATTTGATACTCTGTCAGCTAGACAGACCAGGGGGAAATGTACATCAGTATATATAAAATACAGCATGTGTGTGTGTGTGGTTATAAAAGGCAGACAGTGAGATGCTGATGGGTCCCTGGAGTTCAGCTCTCGTGTAGGGCAAGGGGTCGGATTGGAATGATCAATCAGTGAGTCTAGTTTGGTCAGTTCAGGTGAGGGTGTGGCTGGGTGCAGATTTGCTCTCCTCTGCATGTTTAAACATGAGGATGGCGTTGTAAATCTTGAGGGCGGGACCAAGCTTGACACTCATAATCTTCACAATGTCGCGCTGCGTCAGCAGCAGAAAGGCCTTTCCATCGATTTGCTGCCAAAGAAACACAGCATCCAATTAGATTACAACAGCAGCATGGACAGCCAATCAGATTAGAGCTGTAGTGCAGGAAGTTGATCAGATTACAACAGCAATGTGGTTGGCCAATCTGTATTACATTTGTAGTTGTAATGGATAATTCTTAACATTCTAGAATATCCCAGAACACTTCAGAACATTCCAAGACATTTTAGACATTGTGTGTTGCCTGTCCCTCATCAAGCTGCTCTGTACTGCTGGTGTTACTCACCTCCTCTCTGAACCTCTTCGCCTGCTCCTCACAGCCTGGGAGCGACTGGAGGAAGTCAGCGACCTGGACATTACATTTAGTCATTTAGCAGACGCTCTTATCCAGAGCAACTTACAGTAAGTACAGGGACATTCCCCCCGAGGCAAGTAGGCTGAAAACATTTTGTACGGCCAAGGAATCGAACCAGCAACCTTCTGATTACTAGCCCGATTCCCTAACCGCTCAGCCATCTGACTCCCCCCACACACACACACACGTAAGGAATGGTTACCAAAACAAATTAACAGAATGCATGTGTGCATCAGCTGTACAGCTCATTTTGATGATCAGAGGTGATGATTTTCAGAGAAGCGATCCCAAGAGCAGACACAAACCAGCTGGAGCCCCTTCTACAATCAACTCTAACTAATCATCCAACACCTGCAACTGACTCTCTCCAATCAACGCTAACCTTCTAACACCTGCAACTGTTTTTCTCTGCTTCTCTCCTCCTCTGCCTCTTTCTCGAACACCATTTCTCTTTCTGTCTCTGCTATCTTTGGTGTCCCCGTTGGTGTGTGTGTGTGTGTGTGTGTGTGTAGAGGAGGGGGGGCTGATTAAACCGAGGACCCTCCTCCAACCCAAGGCACTGACACTTGGCATGCACTCTGAAGAGCTTATGACTGGCTCTAATTGGTCTTCCAGGACTACTGGACTGCTCCTTCAATCACTAAATGGGAGAGCAATTCTCTCTACTGTCCTGGCATCTCTCTCATATCTCTCCCCTTCATCTCTACTCCCTTAACCACACCCAAGCATCTAGATCAGTGGTTCTCAACCCTGTTCCTCACACCTGATTCAAATAAATGGGTCGTTATCTAGCTCTGTAGAAGCCTGGTAACGAACATGCATTTGAATCAGGTGTGTTGGAGCCAAGAAACATCTAAAACATGCAGGACAGGGGTTCCCTGAGGACCAGGGTTGAGAACCACCGATCTAGATGCACCTTCTCCACCCTCCTCCTCACCCTCTTCCTCCTGACCTTCCTGTCCTGGTGTTTCACCTCCTCTATGATGGCAGACAGAGGCTGTCTCTCTCTCCTCCTGTCTCCCTCCCTCTAGCTCCAGACTCGTCCAATCAGTCACAGCGGCAGGATAATGGTGCCGGTGCCGGTAACAGTGTCGGTAATGTTAACACCTTTTAGCAGTGGAATGTGGGCTATATGTAAATGAGCTGCAAGGGGCAGTCCCTAGAGAGACTGGCATTTCAGCAGACAGATTAAACAATCTGGATCTTTCTCTCCTCTCCTCCCATCCCAACCGTCCCTCCTCTCCTCCCATCTCAACCTTCCCTCCTCTCCTCCTCCCATCCCAACCTTCCCTCCTCTCCTCCTCCCATCCCAACCTTCCCTCCTCTCATCTCAACCTTCCCTCCTCTCCTCCTCCCATCCCAACCTTCCCTCCTCTCATCTCAACCTTCCCTCCTCTCATCTCAACCTTCCCTCCTCTCCTCCTCCCATCCCAACCTTCCCTCCTCTCATCTCAACCTTTCTCTCCTCCTCCCATTCCAACCTTTCTTTTCACATCTTCTGGGGGAGCAAGTGAGAAGCTGACATTTAAATCAGAGACAGAATAAGAGCTTACTGGAGCCTGTCTCTAGACAAAACAGTGACTGACACATTGTGTGTACTGTTCAGTGTGCAAACGTGTGTGTGTGTGTGTGTGAGAGCCTCACCTCCTCCACGCTCCAATGCGCCACACGGCTGGCCTGCATGCCCGCCACCCCGGGCAGCAGCTTACAGTGCTGCTCCCAACACAGAGGCAGATCCAGACCCGGTCCAGATGACACCGTCGACAGGAACACAGACTGGTGCAGAGCCTGCTGGAGACTGTCCACCCCCACACCCCGCTCTGGAGGGGGGAGAGGGAAGGGAGGAGGAGGAGGAGGAGGAGGGATTAAAATCACCCTGAGTCGTAGAGACATTCAACCAGACCTCCTGTCTCTCTCTTGTACCCTCCTCTGTGCATATTGTTCTAACGAGGCGTTGCGTTGCAGATTCCAGCCCCTGGCTCCTCCCCCTGAGCTGGCACTTCCTGCCGTGCACCCAGGGAATGCCCCTTGTCCTTGTTCCGGTTCCTGTTTGTAAAGCGTAGCGACACAAACCTTGAAGGTTTCCATGACGAGAATTGTTTTTATCAAGACGCACGACAGGTATCTACCCTTTACAGCCTCTACTCTGCTTCCATAACACGGGAGTTTGGTTACCATGGTAATAGTTCTACAGCAGCAGCTTGGTTGGATGCAGTAGTTTTCTCTCCACACACACACACACACACACTGCCTGTCTGACCACAGGGGATGAGGAGAGTCAGAGAGGAGGCAGAGGCCGTTAAAGATGGAGACTGAGGGAAAGCAGTCATAGAAAGGGTGTACCAAGAGAAACAATCTGCCGGTCGGGTGTGTGTGTGTGTGTGTGGTCTCTTGGTCCCAAGAGAGAGCGTCTTACTTTGTTACATTGAGCAGCTTCCTATGATGTGGTTATATAAGACTAACCAGGATACTAGGGACACAGAAACCCAGTGTAATGAGCAGGACATTGAGTTGCTCGCTACGTGTCCAGGGAAGCAGACTAATGCAGACTTATGAAATCATGTTGACGCCAAAGACAGTCCAACACCACTACTGACATGACAGACATGACAGGCACACTGTTGGATGTGTGTGTGTGTGTGAGTGGGAGAGTGCTGGAACACGTATGGTCACGTGGGGAGCAGCTCCCGTCGCCCCCTGGAGGGGCGATGATGCCAAACAACCTGGACACAACGAGAGAAAGAGGAGGGCAGAGAGGGTAGGGGGGCAGAGAGAGAGGGAAGGGTCGGCAGAGAGGGTAGGGGGGCAGAGAGAGAGGGTAGGGAGGCAGAGAGAGAGGGAAGGGTGGGCAGAGAGGGAGGGTAGGGAGGCAGAGAGAGAGGGTAGGGAGGCAGAGAGAGAGGGTAGGGGGGCAGAGAGAGAGGGTAGGGAGGCAGAGAGAGAGGGTAGGGGGGCAGAGAGAGAGGGTAGGGGGGCAGAGAGAGAGGGTAGGGGGGCAGAGAGAGAGGGAAGGGTGGGCAGAGAGGGAGGGTAGGGAGGTAGAGAGAGAGGGAAGGGTAGGCAGAGAGGGTAGGGGGGCAGAGAGAGAGGGAAGGGTGGGCAGAGAGGGTAGGGGGGCAGAGAGAGAGGGAAGGGTGGGCAGAGAGGGTAGGGGGGCAGAGAGAGAGGGAAGGGTGGGCAGAGAGAGGGAATGAGAAGGAGCTGTGGGAGTCTGTCTTCTGGACAGTGTCAGGGGGACACCATCTGTCTCCCTTTCATTATGGATGGATACACAAAGAAAGGTGACCGCTCTCCCCTCCCCTCCCCTCCTCTCCTATTTGGAGGATGAATAGGGATGGAGGGATGGAGGGTTGGAAAGACTGGCCGCCTCCGCCAGCTCAGCCAGGCAGCTCGTGACCCGGCTTTCTGAGGCTGAGACAATGTGGCACGGCGTGTGTGTGCACGTGTGGGTGTGTGTGTGTGTGTGTGTTGGTGTGTAGTGGCAGTAATGTGTTCTGTCATCACACCTCCAGCACTTTCACCTCCTCTTATCGTCTTTGCTGCAGTCTCCCACACACACACACACACACACACGCACAATCTGAGTTAAATTTAGTTTCTCACTGTGTTGGCAGGCTGGCAGAATGTACACACACACACACACACAGAGAGACAGAGTTTTCGCCTTGAACGTGATTGAAATATTCAACACTGGATCGGGCATAGATCACCATGGTAACCCTGCTCTCACCTGTCATCACATTGGCCAGCACCTCATCTTCATCTTCCTCCTCCTCTTCCTCCTCCTTCTTTACACGCACATACCTGGCTGACTGGGCAAGCCTGGCCAAGGAGAGAGAGACAGAAAAAGATTGGTGCATATCTCCTCACTACTATGTTGACTGCAGAGTTCTACCGAGATAGGGGGTAAGGAGAGGAGGATGGGGGGGGGGGGGGGGGTGAGGGTTGAAGAATGAAGTGGAACAAGGGTGGATGGAGTTGGGAATGAACGAAGCTTGAAAGAGAGATGGAGAGAAGGGATGGAGAGAGAAGGAGTGAGGGGCGTGTGAGAGGGGGAGAGAGGAGGGGGGAAGGACGTAGTGTATAATGTTCTCTGTCTCCCTGAGGCCGTAGCTCCAAACATGGTCTCCGTTTCACATCCTGCCAGCTCAGATCTTCCTCATTAAACCATCTAACCCCCCTCTATCCCCTCTTCTCTGTCTGTATCTCTCCTTTTCTCCCTCTCTATCGCCCTCTCTCTCTCTCCGTCTCTCTGAGGGAATTGGTGTGATAACTAACATGAATGATTAAACAGGGTGGATGAGAGGGGGTAGGGGGAGGAAAGGGGGGAGAGAGGATGGAGTTCAGCTAAATAACTGAGGATGAATCAAAAATTAAGATGTGTTCTAATTGAATTATCGGTGAGCGGAGGAGGGGAGAGAGGAGGAGAGGGGAGAGAGGAGGGGAGGAGAGAGGAGGGGAGGGGAGGAGAGAGAGGAGGGGAGGGGAGGGGAGGAGAGGATAGAGAGGAGGGGAGGAGAAAGAGGAGGGGAGGAGAGAAAAAGAAAGACAGGCGACACGGAGGGGAGGAGTAAAAGGGGTGAGGAGTTGAGGGGAGCAGAGGAGAGGAGAGCAGAGTAGAGCAAAGCAGAGCAGAGGAGAGCAGAATGTAGTCCTTGGTTCTTATGGATAACAGCAGTTACATAAGGTGCTGATCCAGATATAGCAGAAAATAACAAGTTCCATGCTCCATGTTCTCCTCTGCCTTACATTTTACATAACTCCACCTTTATATAATCACTCTGCCATGGAGTCCAATCCTCCTCTCTACCTCCTCTTCAACCTCTTTGTCTACTCTTTCCCTCCACTTCTCTACCTCTTCTTCCTCCTCCACTTTATCCTCCTCTTCCACCTCCTGTCCCTTCTCTTTTGAAACCAGTCCCGATCAAACGGAACCACAGTTCTGGGCATCGTTGTACACAAGGCTGTGTTTCTTTAGTAGTCAGCGATGAAGCTGTTCAAATTCACACAATGCTGTGTATGCCCAGATAGTGTGTTTATAAAAGTATGTGTGTTTGTGCCTGTGTGTGTGTGTTAGTTTGTGTGGTGTACTGTATGTGTGTTAGTGTGTGTATGTTTGTGTACTTTAGGAATGTACTGTATGTGTGTGTGTGTATGTACCTGCTGGGCAGCCTGCCTCTTTTGCCCTGGGGAGACAGCAGCTTGTTTCCCTGAGTTGCTGGCTCCTCCCTCTTCACCATGGCCACGCCCCCAGGGGGACGTCCCCTCAGACGACCACCTGACACCTCAAACCCCCCCGACCTGGACAGGAGGAGGGAAATGAGAGAACAGGAGGACAGATTGAGAGGGGAGGAAGAAGGAGAATGAGAGGGGGCGGGAGGAGAGGAGAGGAGGAGGGAAAGGAGAAAATCAAAGGGTAGATGTTAGTGTTCCAGAAGACGTGACGAGACAGAGTGTAGTTTATCTCAAACACTGAGGATCAATACACCTATTATTATCCCCCTGTTCCTTCCCTCCTTTCATCTGCCTCTCACCCCCCCACCCCCCTCCCCTCTGCCTTCATCTCTCCTCTGCCGGCCCAAACACTGCAGGCTGTTCTACAGCCAGAGTGACAGTAGACATGCAATGTGATGGCGTGTCTTTGTTCTCGTATAGTGAAGAGCCAGAGGAAGTTCTTCTTCTTAGCTTATTGTGCCGTTTAAAGATTGAAAGTGAATCCTCTCCTCCCCTCTCCTTATCCCTCCACATGCCTGATGCTCACTTGCGTTCTCACCATGTCAACTCAAACACTCTCTCTCTTGTCACCTCGCGGAAGTTTCAGCGTGCGGTAGAGACGGCAGGCCAAGAGGATTGTGGGCGCTCAGAGCTAAGCCTATCAGAGAGCTTGGTCATGCTCAGATCTTTTTAATACTCTGAACCTCCCCCCCACTCCTCTCTCTCTCCCTTTCTCTCCTATCGCTCTTGTTCTCTACTAAGCGTCTCTCCATTCATTTTCCCCACTCTGACCATCCCTGCTCCCTCTCCTTCTCTCACAGAGCACCTTTGACTTTGTCTCCACAGTTTGGCTTGGCCTGCTTTTTGTTTGGTGGTGAGACGGAGTGACATCACTTCCTCCCACCTGTCTGCGTGGTCGTCAGGGGGCGTGTCCAGCTGGTGGTTGTCAGGGAGGAGCCTCTTAGTCTTCTGGACGAAGTGGACCGGTACGAAGGTGATCTGCTTCTCTCCTCCCAAGCGGTCTGGAACCACAACCTCCTTCTTCACATTAAGGTCTGAGTAAGGACAGCCAAAGGCACTGGGCAAAGGGGGGTCAGAGAACAATAGGAGAGAGGGTAAGACGGGGATGGAGGGAGAGGGAGAAAAGAGAAAAGAGAGGCAGAGGGAGAGCGGGAACGAGAGCCTGGATACACAAAGTGTAACAACATCACCCAGCCACAACAGTGACTGCTGTGTGTGTGTGTGTGTGTGTGTGTGTGTGTGTGTGTGTGTGTGTGTGTGTGTGTGAGAGACCAGGTCCTCACACTCCATGTTCCTGGTTCCATACACAGACACACCTAGGAAGCCAGCTCATTAATCATGTATCCAGCTGTGCTGACACACCACTCCCCTCTGCAGCCTCCACTCTCTCCTCCTCCCTTCTCTCTGTCGCATCGCTCTCCCTCCATTCCCTCCCCCCCTCCCCTCTTCCTCCCCCCCTCCCCGTCCTCCCCCTCTCCCCGTCCTCCCCCCCTCCCCCTCTCACCATCCTCCCCCTCTCCCCCTTCACCCTTATAGACAGCCCTGCAGTTCAATGGTGCATGCAGAAGGCAACATTGAAACAGCCCACAAACAGTGTAGATCCAGCAGGGCCGGGTGCTGAGGTGAGGAGGCAGCCAATGGAGGGTGAAACCATGGAGACAACTAAGAAAGTCAACATGTTGGTGCTTGTTTGTCCTCTGATGCAGTTGTCCTGCTCTCATAGACTTCCCAGAGCGTGACAAATGTTTGTGTGTGTGTTGGTCTCTAAATCAAATTTTGTCCAGTTTGGACGTCTGAATTTAGAGGTTTCAAACGGCTTCCAGCCTCCACTGCAGTAAGATCTGTCTCAGATGTAACAGTACGTACACAGAATGCTTCAAAAAAGTCAGCATCACCCAGTACTCATTATAGCTTTCATTTGCCTCCATATATCCAGTGATGCTTTCATTACCGTGTTTCTGTATGTGTGTGTGTTATGTGTGTGTGTGTATACGGGTCTGGTTTGTTTACTGTAATAAAGGAGCTGTTGCAAATGACGTCCCCAACTTTCTCTCATACATCACATTCTATCACAGTGATGGCCCAGCCCATTAAACAGAAGAGGCATCTCATATTCCCAGAAGCAGTGTGGGAGAATGGCGCTTCACAAGAAAGCAAAGGAAGTTTCACTTTGAAAGCAGCAGTTTCAGGGTTTTTGATTAATTCATGCAGATGAGATGTAAATTACATGTAGATTTCTTTCTGTTTCTGGTGAGAGCGGAGTTCTAAATTGCTTTGGCAATACAAGATCCACCTGCTCCAATCTGGACATGACCAGTCCTGCCAGAACCTGTCTGTCTCTCCCCTCTCCCCCTTTTTCTCCCTCTCCCTCTCCCTCTCCCTCTCCCTCCCTCCCTCCCTCCCTCCCTCTCTTTCCACCCTTTTCTAAGGTACAGTTGCTTGCTTGTGTTTCAGTCGTGAGCTGAGTATTGTTGTGTATGTTTACCTGTGATGTCCTGAGTATTTTGCTCCTTTGATGTGTCCAACCCCTCTGCAGCCTGGCGTAGGACACACCCCCTGGGCAGAGACAGGCCTGAGGTCTGAGGGACCCGCTGCAGCTGGAGACACGCATGCGCACACACACACACACGCGCGCACACAGTCAATCACAGAACACCTAGAAACAGCAGTTGAGAGTTCTAGAAGGTTTTAGAAGACTTTGCTGAGGTATGACTCCTCAGTGTCCCTGCTGTTCACTGCTGTCCTGTCTGCTGCAGCTGCTTGGTGACCTGAGACACCTGATCAATAATATTGATCACACACACACACACACTCACACACACACAGGAGAGGTGCTTGAAGAACGAGAGGACAAACGGATGAAGGGAGTAGGAGGGACGACTGAAGGAGATCAACCACACACACCCACACACACACAAGTCTACTGGGTGGGCAGACTCACAGAGGGGGGGCTCCAGGGGGTGCCCAGTGCTGGAGCACCAGCCCACAGGATGCAGGTCACTGTGGTCAGAGTCCACCCAGAAGTCAAACTTCTCCTGCCAACCATCAAAATGGATCTGGGATAGGGAAGGGAGGGGGGGAGCAAGATAACTGATGAGAGAAACTTCATATCTGATCTTCTACTATTTAGAATCGAATGTTTATAACTCTCGTCTTTCGAACTACAATTCTCATGCTGTTTTCCGCATCAGCATCAAACTCTTTCCCTCACTCAGCTCTCCCAAGAACTACAATAACTGCACCACATTAAATATTAATCTATGTAAGACCCATTAAAATATCCCAAAAGAGGACAGGACATGAGTCTGTAGAATCACACATGTATGAGTATGCTTGTGCACACACACTCCTCCAAAGTATACATTCTACATTTGTATAAATCTAATCAATTTCTCTGCAGTTGCAGCAGCAGTACGGAACACAATCCAATCATGACTGTTCTTCCAACATCCCCCTCTCCCCCTCTCCCCCTCTCCCCCTTCTCCCCCCTCCCCTCCCCCCCCTCCCTCTCCCCCCCCCCCCCCTCTCTCTCTAACACACACAGAGTACATGTGAAACACTCCTGCAGAACTGACCTTGTCACACACACACCTAGGAAGTGAGAGTGTCAAGAGTGACCGTGAGCTAGACAACTGATTCCATTAAGATGAATGGAAGGGTTGTGTGTGTGTGTGTGTGAGTGAGTGTGTGGATCAATAAGTCAATTTCCTTCTGTGACCCATGACAAAGGCATTCTGGGATAACGCGCCTGTCTGACAATGTAATATAGGATTAATGTGCGTCAGACAGTGCCACCCTCCACCATCCCCAAGCCCTCCGTATTGTCTGTAAGTCTCTCTCCAGGAAGGATGTTATATGTTCTTGGATGTTTGCTTGGCTAGTGCTCTGAGACAGTATTTTACCCTTAGATAGAACCCCTCCAACAAAGCCCTCAGGGACTTATTTCCATATCTGTGGTAAATCAATAAATGGTCAAATCAATACATGGGTGTCTTGACTGACAGTAAAACACACACAGACCTACAGTACCTTGACTCTGTAGTCCTCAGTGTCAGCGATGGTGGCTACTCTTATCAGCATGGGGTTCCTCCTGTCCACAGCCTCCAGCTTCATGTTCACCCTGAAACCATGAGGGGCCCTCTGGGATAGGACCACACACCTGTCAATTACTGTACGCACGCTTCTGATAGGGCTAGAGACCTGTCAATCGTGGTTGGTTACCATAGCGAAAGCCTGGCTGGGTAATGCGGTGCAGCCATTGTCTTCTAGATACTCCTCCCAGAGGAAGTGTTCTGGGTTCGGATGTCCTTAAACACACACAACATGATGACTACATGAGGATTCACTAACACACACACACACGTGTGTGTTTCATAGTGTGTGCAGCGTGTGTGTTGTCAGTGTGTGTACTGTGTGTTCTCACCCTGAGGTGCAGTAAGAGGTCGTACATGGTCCTGGCACCAGCCCACAGGGTGGATATGAGGGCTGCTGACGTCACACCTGCAACACACACACACACAGGTGTGGAGAAGCATCAGAACACGTCTCCCCTCACACACTCCTCTACACAGCTGTGCAGCAGAGTTAAATACCCAATCAGTACGCAGCACTCAAACAACTCACTCCTAATTGGTGTCTCACAGGGCCTGTACGATGAACATCTTTGTGTGTATGTGTCACTGCAGGTGTGTGTCACTGCAGGTGTGTGTGTGTGTCACTGCAGGTGTGTGTGTGTGTGTGTGTAGCAGTGAGTTGAGGTGAGTCAGAGCTGCGATGCCCCTGGTGTTTCCATACATACAGGAGCTCCCCCTGCTGGTCACAGTATGACATAGACAAACCCTTTTTTTCTGTTTGTATTCCTAAATCTGCCAGTCACATGTTCCCTTTGTCAGGTAATGTGGTGGCGGAAATGCAGCACATGCAAACACTGAAGGGATACACTCAGTGTTTGGTGATTTCAGTGGTAAGATTTGGTGATGTCAGTGGTGTGATTTGGTGATGTCAGTGGTGTGATTTGGTGATGTCAGTGGTGTGATTTGGTGATGTCAGTGGTGTGATTGGTCATCTCACCAGTAGTCGTAGGTGTCGTCCCAGTTGTCAAAGTGGACCAGGAAGCGGTGGTCTACGATGTCAGCCACGGACGCCACACACACCAGACACGGGTTCTTCCTGTCTACAGCCTCCAGCTTCATGCCCACCTGTAGCCTGCAGGAGCCCTGGGGCTACACACACAGGCACACACACACACACACACACACAGACACACGTTAAGCTTAGAAGCAGCCATAACGTTTATTTTGTGCCATCTGTATTTGAATACAAGCTTGCATTTGTCTCGAGACAGTGCAAGGCCCTGTGTGACGTCGCATGGTTCATTATTAATAAGGTGAGCTGATCCTAGCCTGGGAGCGTACAGTGCTGTGGTCTCTGAACAGGGCCTCTGGGGCGGCCTGGGATTCACAGGAGAGGAGGTACTTCTCCCAGTCAAACTCTTCTTCACTGTAGCCTGCAGGGGGGCGGGGGGGGGGGGGGGGGGGAGAAGGAGGGAGGAAGAGAGGGGGGGGGGGGGGGGAGTCAGAGAGATACATAAACAATCCTGGTACATAGTCTATATTTTAGACATACAAAAACACACACACACACACACACACACATGGGAACACACACAAACACACACCTTTAGGTGGGTGGAGCGTGTGTTCTGTTGCCTGGCACCAGCCAGCTGGTCTGATGTCGGGGGAGTCAGCATTTACCCAGAAGTCATAGCACTCAGAGTAACCATCAATGTGTAGACGCATTCGGAAGCCAATCACCTGTAAGTTCCAGAGTCACATGGTCTACACACCGGACATGTATGTGTCACACCTGTCTGGAAGTTGGCAAACCAACTTCCTGTTTATGTGTGTGTATGTGTGACCTCACCTCTGCCACCGACAGGACACAGAACATGGAGGGGTGGAGGGGGTCGATGCCCTCCAACCTCATTACCACCTTGAAACCATTCTTACTGCTGGGGAACGACTGGGCCTGGGGTAGGGGCGCAAAAACACAGGAAGGAGGAGACAGATTAAGCTGTTTCTGGTTCACATCTGAAGAATTACTTCACACAGAATAACAACACAATCATCACCATAACAACGTTCTCTCGTAACAAGCCCTCCCTCTCTGCTCTATTGGGTCTTGGCAGCCCCGGTTGTCGTGGAAACGAACATTGGTGCCAGGGCTGAAACAGATGTCCCGTCCAATCACTGCACATGAAAACCGCTCCTCTTCCTCACTCCATGTGGTCAATCAGCATGAACATGTGGTGAGGGTTGTGCATGTGTGTTTGCGTGCAAGTGTTTGTTGAGTGTGTGTCAGGGTTTCCCGCAGCACTTGGGCGGCCGCCTAAGCAACACACGCCTGCCGCCTTAACTACGTCGTCAAAAAAATTATAATATAGATATATATATATATATATATATATATATATATATATATATATATATATATTTTACAGCGATATCCGCCGTTGTCCTGTTTTCTCCCTTCCATTCGAAAGCATGACCAACACCAGTCTCGCTTCTCTACAGAACGCATTAGTGTATCACACAAACTAGTGTGTGTAAATTGTGTCGGTGTATTTAGTGTGTGTGGGTGTATATATAAAATGTGTCTGTGTGTATATTGTAAGTGTGTGTGTAGAGTGAGTGTGTGTAGAGTGAGTGTATGTGTGTGTATGTAGAGTGAGTATGTGTGCGTGTAGAGTGAGTGTGTAGAGTGAGTGTGTGTGTGTGTGTGTGTGTAGAGTGAGTGTGTAGAGTGTGTGTGTGTGTGTGTACCTCAGTGAACAGTGTAACAGGAGCAGCAGCACAGGTGTCGTCCATGGTCCCCTCCTCCTCCAGATACTGCTCCCATGACCACACCTTCCTCTTACTGCTCACTGATGCAACACACACAGCAAGGACCAACACACACACAGTACATCAGTCAATACATTAGTAGATCAATCCAACCCCAGTGCGTGCGTGTGTGTGTGTTGTGTGTGTGTACCTAGTGTGTTGCTGGGTGTCTTGTTCTTCATCTTGGCGGGATCCTCCTTCGGTCTCTGAAACACCACAGAGCAGACTTAGACATGGACGGAAGCACCAGTTTGTCTGGAGTGTTAGAGACGACCCCGCCATCAGCATACTCACTCTCAGACAGTACTCGTCAGTCGCACCCTTCGAGGTCACGCTCAGCTTCCTCTTCCTGTCGCTCTGTATGCTGGGAAACATGATCACTCCTACAGCCAGGAGATGAAGAAGACACACAGTCAACAGCTACGTCCACTCCTCCCCTGGGATTACTGGGATGGGTGGAGCTCAGTGGTAGAGCATTTTCCGATAGCTCTAAAAGTCCCAGGTTCAAAACTCTCCTCATACATCGCTTTGGAAGAAAGCGTCTGCCAAGTGAATATATTAACATTACACATCACTGTAGTGTTACTCTGTAACACTGAAAATCGAATACATAAATAAACGAATCACATTTTTGTTCCATGTGACATTTCATACAGTTGTGCCCAGAAAGGAAAGTCAGACAAAAACAGGAAGTAGTAGATATCTGGGGGAATAATCCACTTAATAAAAGTGCAGTCACAGCGTCTGGGGAGGAGGACACACCACATTCCTCCGTTAGCATGGTGGAAAGGTTCTTCTGCTTTACTGGGCATAATGCTGTGTGTGTGTGTAGAATGTGTGTGTAGAATGTGTGTGTAGAATGTGTGTCTAAGAGATGTGTGTTTGGTACAAAAGGAATGTCTATGGTCTGTCACTTTGCAAGCTTAAACCCTGGGGGCCCCAAACTGCAGCAAGTCCATTTAGTGTCTGGTAAAATGCAAAGCTGTACAGAACCTGACAGAGGGTTTGTACAGCTAGAGCCCAACATTAAGACCTCGCCAAGCCAATTTACTGAGGCAGAAACTGCAAGACAAGCAGAACTTTTCAAAGAGTTCTTCTAGTAAAAGTCTTCTGAGAAGAAACTTTTTGTAACTCTTCAAACAAGCATGTTGAGGTTGACAAAGGCCATATCGCAGTTTGAATCACACACACACAGGTCTCAGGTGAAGTTTTCTCTGTACACCACCTCACTTGGACCAATCATCACCTCCCATGGCTTCTCCTACCACTGCTATGCTGACGACACGCAGCTGTACCTGTCGTTCCCCCCGACCGATCCGGGGATCTCAGCTAGGATTGAGGCCTGTCTCACAGACATCTCCGCCTGGATGACCGAGCACCACCTCCAGCTGAACTTATCATCATCCCGGCTAAACCCTCCATCTCCCACAATCTCTCAATCACCCTGGGATCTGCGACGGTGACCCCTTCACCGTCGCGAGTTCTCCCTCACGGCCCACATTGCTGCGGTCTCCCGGTCGTGTAGATTCACCCTCTACAACATCCGGAAGATCAGGAGATACCTGTCTGAGCACTCCACCCAGCTGCTAGTCCAAGCACTTGTCCTCTCCAAGTTGGACTATTGCAACTCGCTGCTCGCTGGTCTCCCAGCATGTGCAACCCGCCCTCTTCAGAGGATTCAGAACGCAGCGGCCCGCCTGGACTACAATCTACCCAGACGCTCCCATGTTACCCCGCTCCTCATCTCTCTCCACTGGCTACCTATCATGGCCCATATCAGATTCAAGACCCTGGTATTGACCTTCCGAGCAGTGAACGGGACTGCACCCGTCTACATCAAGTCTCTCCTGCAGCCTTACACCCCCACCCGTCACCTACAGTCTTCTTCAGACAACCGATTGGTGGTCCCACCGCTCAAGACCGCCCGTTCCCAACACGAGCTCTTCTCCTGTCTGGCCCCCCAGTGGTGGAATCAACTCCCCACCTCCATCAGAGACACTGACTGTCTCTCCACCTTCAAAAAAAGGCTCAAGACGCACTTGTTCCGGGAGTACAACGGTACTTAGGAGCATGTAACTTTTTTAACTACATGCTCTTATGGTTCTTCCCTTTGGCACTTACTTTGGTTGTTCACAATGTGTGCTTCATGTTTTGGCTACTCGCAATGTTTTGTGGCTATCTTGTTGTTATGATCAGTGACCTATGCACTTTGTAAAGCTCTCTCTTGGAAGTCGCTTTGGATAAAAGCGTCTGCTAAATGAATAAATGTAAGTAGGCTACACTTCTATCCTTTCCACAGTGACTCACCCACCTTGTCCTTCCACCAATCAGTGCCTCAGTCTCCAGTCCTTCCACCAATCAGGGCCTCAGTCTCCAGTCCTTCCACCAATCAGGGCCTCGTCTCCAGTCCTTCCACCAATCAGGGCCTCAGTCAATAGGCTTCCATTCCAGTCACATTCTAGGTCTCCACCCGGTCAATCTGTAGAACAGAGCCAGAAAAAAACTGACAATACACTTCTACAATACAGTTCCATTACGTAACCCAGTTAGTGTGTAACACAGCAGTAACACAATAGAAACAAACCTGTAACCCAACACAGTGGAATGAACAGTAGCAGTACAGCCACAGTAGCAGTTACAACAGTAGAAACAACATGAACACAATAGAAACACAGCAGATACACGGTAGAAACAAAGCAGTGACAGCAGGAACACAAGCAGTAAACGAGTAAAACACAGTAGAAACAGCAGTAAAGCAGTAGAAACACCGCAGTAACTGAGTGAAAGCACTACAGAAAGATGGTGGAAATTCAACAAATGGTCAAAAACATCTCGGCCTCAACAAACCACGTTCATAGCTTCGCTGTTGGGTACTCATGTTCATGAATTAGCTTTGTAGTTTTGAATCCATCACGTAGTAGTTTATTCTAACAATCAACTGCATCTTAAACTACTGTTTGAAATTAAGGCTTTGGTGATAATTTGTTAAGAAGTCTGTTTTGGGAGAAGAACCCCTTTGCCATTTTCCATGAAAACATAATGCAGGACAACAACAACAACAACCACTAAATGCATTTTAGGAGGAAATGGTCACTCCGCCCAGCAACACAAAAGCACCGTGATGGTGGCAGAAGTAAAGACGGAAAATAAAGAAAAACCTGATAAAAGCTGCAAAAACAGTCCCAAGCAAAGTCGTCACCTCTCCGACAAACACATCCAAACTCCTCATCAAGATGAGTTATAATTGCAGCCGACGTAAATAGCGTAAAGAGCTGACGACAAAAAGGAAACATTTCCGAGAAATAAGCTATAGTTTCACTTACAGTAGCGCGAGCAGCACGGTGTTTACAATATCATACCACACGTTGAGCAGACTATTCAGCGTCAAATGAGCGGAAATACGGGACGTGGAAACTAATTCACGTCTAATAGTTTGAAAGTTGAGAGAAAAGGGCATTGTATCGTATGTTTATATTCGCTACGTGTAAAATGTGAAAACATTGAGATTAGCAGCATAGCAATTCCCACGCATCTGACACAAAGGGGGAGCCCGAAACATCTCTTTCACTGCACTCTGTCCTATAAAAGCAGTTTGCCGACAGTGTGTGTCCGTGTGCTTGATTATCGTTATAACACTAAGAGAAATAAGCCAGCTGTAAACGATGAATCTTACCCACTAAGCAGCTTTGCCTCTCCGTGTTGTGACAGTCGTGGTGACAGCAGGAAAGGGGCTCGCTCACAGTATGGAATTGTGCGCATGTGCGGTCGGGAAAAGGCCTGGCCAGCTATGGTAAGGATGATTGAACAGGTGTGACAAAATCATTGCATTGGAGGAGAGAAGGTGGTAGGTTAAATGAAGCATCTCTTCCCCATTTATACTGAACAACAACAATTTCGTTGTACAGTAAATACGTTTTATGAAGCATGGATTTTTACTGGATTCAGCAAGATTCAGAGGACAGGGCAATCACAAGTCTCAGGAGCTGATTGGCATTGTAAAACAAAGAAAGGAACCAGCCTAGCCTAGTGTGTAAACACCAGGTCCTCCTCTCTGAGAAGATGGGGTTTGACCCCAAATCCACTGGAGACCAGTATGTCCACACTCCAGGCTGTCTTTGAGGAAGCACTCATCGGACTCTAAACATCATTCCAGACTCTGAAATTCAGACTACACCCATGTCCTCTATCATACTGGCTTCTTCCCTCAAGGCAGACTCTTCAGTCTCCAGTGCAGGCTCAACAGCTTTAACAACTTGCCGAACTGTAAATGTAAACTCCTTTGACCACCAGCCCATCAAAGCCCTAAACGTCAAGTTAGCCAGAGGCTTACCCCTGCAACATTGCTGTTTACCCCACAACTGTACACATGCATACTCTATGATGATTTTATGTTGATGAGACTGCTTAACTTTCACCGCACATATTGTATACAGTACACCATTACGCCATACCGTGTGTGTCTAAGACCAATTTACTGTAGGACAGTAAAGTCTATATTATCTTTCACCCCTCTAGGGCTGTGGTCGCAGGCATGCCTACTATACAGGCCATAGTGAAGGCAGTTGTTGGCGTGGTGTTCTGAGGACTGTCTTTGCTGCTTATCATGGGGGAGGCACAGAAAATCAACCTGCTGAAACACTTAGTTTTTATACGAGTCGACTCATTCCATCTATCTAATAAGAGAAATAGGAGAAGCAAGGGCAGAACGAGAAGAAGTTACAGAGAAGAGATAAGAAGGTAGGGTGGATAAGGAGACAAAGGAACAAAAGCAAAGAATAGATAAGAATGACAAGAGAACTATTACCTACCTTGGCCACTTGGGGCTCTGTTGTGCTATCATGGGTGCGTCTGCGGGTGGGTTTTGCCTGCAGTTTGGGCTCATGACCAGCATGTAGCAGTACAGCAACACTGAGAAGAGTTTCGCAGACTCTAGTAGCCTACCGTACTCTTCAGTGTGGTAGCCTGTTCTTCTTAACTAAACACTGATCCAACACAGGATAACACCAAGGGAGTGGCATCTAGCCTCTTAACACCATGTTTGTTCTCTCGTGACTAGTCAACCGAACAAACAATGACTCACACCAGTTCTCAAACCACCTCTGTAACACTGCTGTCCATTGGCTAACGGGGTTCAAATTCTGTCCTCCCATCGCCTCCACATTGTGCCCCCACCCCCACCATAGTACCATGACTAGACCATTACTACAGTATCTATAGTAACCCCTGTCCTGTCCTGGCCACAGTTACCCCAAATGTAGGGCTCTGATCAGCCTATCACAGCTTGGATATAAGAGGAAGGCTAGGTGTGGTAGCCCTGGAAACAACACCCCATAAAACCACTTACCAGACAGAAGTCACTGACAATGGAAAACTCAACAAGGTCTAGCAGAGAAGGAGGAGGGGAGGGCTGAAAGGAAAAAGCTTCCCCCCCCCCCTCCTCATGTCAGTTAACCATGGAAAGGAGAATGGGAAATTGAAATGTCAAGACAGTACAGTAGCTACATGCTATACTAACAGATAATCTATCCACTTTTGAGATACTAAATATACAGTATAATCATAGTGTGTTTCCTCCTGTCTTCCAATACACACATAAACCCACACACTATCCAAGGAGACCAACTGGACACCAAAACATTGACAGAGAAAGGTTTGAATTGCAATCAAACCTCTTGATCTAAATGATTTATGAGTGTGACAGACAGCAGCGGGTTCTCTACCAACACACTCACACACACACGCACACACAGACACACACACACACATACCGTAATCTCTCTCCTTCAGAAATGTGATACTCCCAGTCTGCCTTTGAAAACAAGCTTGTTTAATAAAAGTGCAGAGTGTGTGAGTCCTGGAGAGAGCAGCCCTCTGTTTGGTATCCTGCTGCTGTGTCTCATGTCTCTGCTCACAGTTCCATATGAACCCCTGAACCCTCACCCTCCAACCCTGGATATGTCTCTGCTCACAGTTCCATATGAACCCCTGAACCCTCACCCTCCAACCCTGGACATGTCTCTGCTCACAGTTCCATATGAACCCCTGAACCCTCACCCTCCAACCCTGGACATGTCTCTGCTCACAGTTCCATATGAACCCCTGAACCCTCACCCTCCAACCCTGGATATGTCTCTGCTCACAGTTCCATATGAACCCCTGAACCCTCACCCTCCAACCCTGGACATGTCTCTGCTCACAGTTCCATATGAACCCCTGAACCCTCACCCTCCAACCCTGGACATGTCTCTGCTCACAGTTCCATATGAACCCCTGAACCCTCACCCTCTAACCCTGGACATCTCTCTCCCTCCCCTGCCTAACGTCCATTTATCACTTCATCTTTCCCTCCTCTCTCTCCATGTGTTCATTCTCAGGTGACCCAGGTAAAGTATAAGATGCAGGTGCACTGGGAAATGGTGTGTGTGTGTGTCATGTTTAACCATTCACTCTGTCTAACCCCTGCTGTATAGCTAACTGTACCTCTATTATGTACATGGGGAGTCAGGTGGCTGAGCGGTGAGGGAGTCGGACTAGTAATCCGAAGGTTGCCAGTTCGATTCCCGGTCATGCCAACTGACGTTGTGTCCTTGGGCAAGACACTTCACCCTACTTGCCTCGGGGGAATGTCCCTGTACTTACTGTAAGTCGCTCTGGATAAGAGCGTCTGCTAAGTGACTAAATGTAAATGTAAATGTAAATGTCTAATCCTCCCTGTACCTCTACAGGTCACCCCTATCAGATGACAGCAGGGGAACCCCCCAGTGGTCACATCATTGTCCCCCCCTTTCTGACCCCTAGTGACCAAGTCCTGCTCTCTATGGGATGTATGGTCTCCATGGATACGTCCACTATCGGGTGTCTTTGTGTAGAGGGAAAGCTACCCCACATGGTTTACCCTATTGTCACCTACTGTGCGTGTGTGTCACATGAACCCTAGGGAGATCCTGGGGACTACAATGGGGCCGATTCCTCATGGGGGGTCCATTTAGTGAATGGTGGTGGTCTGGGAGCAGGGGGGGGTTCCCTGCCCCGCTTGGCTCAATTGAAACCTGAATGAACATGTGAACATTTAATGAGAAGAGGAGAGGAGAAGAGAGGAGGAGAGGAGAGGAGGAGAAGAGGAGAAGAGAGGAGAGGAAAGGAGGACAGAAGAGAGGAGGAGAGGAGAGGAGGAGGAGAGGAGAAGAGAAGAGAGGAGGAGAGGAAATGAGGGCAGAAGAGAGGAGGAGAGGAGAGGAAGAGAAGAGGAGAGGAGAAGGGAAGAGGAGAAGAGGAGAGGAGAAGGGAGGAGGAGAGGAAAGGAGGGCAGAGAAGAGGGCAGTTTCAGGTCACCACTCTGACCTGCTCCATGATTAATGATTCATATGTTGCATGATTGGGCTATAGGACACAAGACAATAAAGCAAATCCTAATCCAAACCTTATCCTATGACTCCGGTATGTAAACTTTAAAACTACAGATCGGGCCGGATTGGGATAAAGTAAACGCGTGCTGGTCTCTGTTGACATTTAGCCCGTGATCTCATTTGCATATGGAAGTGTGTTTTATGAAAATTAGTCTGGTCTCCCATCTGATTGGTTGACTAGAGCGACAACCCCCGTTTGCTTGATTCCAATGGTGTCGAGTGTCTGTCAGTCAGCGCACGAGGGGGACAGAGAAACAGACCGCTTTATTTATTTTTCTCACAAGACGTGGCGGCGCGTGTGCCTGATGTGAGGTTCAATAAACTTACCGGTTGACGGTAGCCAGACAGGCCTATGTGTAAAATGCTACTGTGGCGATCAACGGCGATGGAGCTGACGGATTCTGGTGGCGTCACCCTGACAGGCTATCATTCATACGATCCCAGTATACACGTTGCGGAGGACATCTACGCTTCCCCGGTGTCTCCTGCAAGTTTCAGCAGGTAAAAACTATAGAAAATCGTCTTACAAACTCGTTAACGCTACTTCAGGACGGTATTCCCGGTGAGCAGTGAGGTGGTGTGGGGTCCCACAGTGGTACCGAGAGAGAGCGTGGGAAATAGTGTTTAACGGTGGTATCTGTGGTAACGGGTTTAGTGCTCCGTTATTTATGTGATGAGAGAGTTGTACCGCAGGGCGCCCCCCTGACGGCTTGGAAAGAGTTTATGGAACCGTTACTCATGTGTTTCTCATCCTCTGTTCATCTTGTCGGACGTGTGTTTCTCACTTCTGACACTTCTGAACTGAAGTTTCCAACGCGTGCACGCGTTTGTCTGTGCTCGTGCGCATGTGCGTTTGCAGTAGCATATGGATCAATACCTAACCCTAACATTCCAACAACAACCAGTTCAGTCATGTGACAGGCCAGAATGTGAGCAGCTGCTCCGATTGGCCAGCTGTGCCGGGTCATGTGTCATTGTGGTTGTGAGGTCATGATGAGCTACTTTGGCACTGTCTCCAGCTGCCACCATTGCCCCAGCAACAAGGCATGACAACCCCTCCCTCACCCTCAACCTATGCCCTTACTTGACCACCCCTCTCTCAGCCTCAGCCCCCACAGTAGAGTACAGCAGTAGAGTACAGCAGTAGAGTACAGCAGTAGAGTACAGCAGTAGAGTACAGTAGAGCAGGTGATAGTGAGGAGACTGATGGACTCAACCTCACTCATGTCCACGTTATTCCCATGTCTCAGCTGTGTAAGTGTGTATGTGCTTTTGTATGTTGACATGGGTCAGGGCATTTGGGCCATAGGCAGGATTACTTTCAAGCTGCTTGGTGCAATGTGTGTGTGTGTGTGTGATAGAGAGAGAGAAACAATGAATCGGGTCAGGTGTCAGGGATGAATACAGCTTTTGTAGCAGCTGAATGAGGCTCTCTACTCTCTGAACCAACACTAATTAGCACTGGAGAGACACACTCTATTTCTGTTACACACACACAGAACACAAAAGACACATACACACCACTAATCATAATGTAATGCCTCCATAATTATAATGTAATGCCCCCATCCCTAGTTTTGTGTGTTTGTGGTGGTGGTGGTGGTGGTGGTGGTGGTGGTGGAGTTGAATGGGCAACCATTATGTGTACATACAGTTAACTGCAGCAACTTGGCATTGATAAAGTGTTTGTGAACAAGGAAGGATTTTAAACAGATAGTAAGTCTGGCATGGACAGAAACATCCACAACCATGACCCCAGAGGAGAAGGAAGAACAGAAGATCTGCTGTTCTTCAGAAGTCAGTTTCCTTGCTGTCTGTCAGCCAATGGAGGACAAGGATGAGGATGACATAGCAGCATCAGAATTAACAATTTGTCGTGTCCGCTTCCTTTGGAGGTGTGAAGGAAAATGTGAGCGGGTGACATTCCAAACAAACACACACACACACACAGCTGTTTCCCTCCCTGCTGTACTCTCCCCAAGTGCTTAAGTATCCTACCTGTAGCTGTACAGGGTTAGTTAGTGCTCAGCTCCCTGAGAAACCATAGCCACGCGCTCTGCTCTACTGGACAACCTCTGTTCTACCTCAGAGATTACTGGACTCTATCTCAGATAGACTCAACTGGACTATATATCCGAGAGACTCTACTGGACTCTATCTCAGATAGACTCAACTGGACTATATATCCGAGAGACTCTACTGGACTCTATCTCAGATAGACTCAACTGGACTATATATCCGAGAGACTCTACTGGACTCTATTTCAGATAGACTCAACTGGACTCTATCTCATAGAGACTCTACTGGACTCTATCTCATAGAGACTCTACTGGACTCTATCTCATAGAGATTCTACTGGACTCTATCTCATAGAGACTCTACTGGACTCTATCTCATAGAGACTTTACTGGACTCTATCTCAAAGAGACTACTGGACTCTACCTGATTCAGCTTGGAAGATTTTGTTATATAGATGTCATCATACCCAGGTAAACACACTTAATGAGGGAGAGAGCAAATGATAGAGAATGAGAGAAATGGGTTGCAGAGAAAGGAAAAAGATAGAGAAAGAAAAAGATAGAGGTTTGTAGTATCGGTAGATTACGTGTCACCTTGGTTTCTGTAGTTTGTCCAGCAGGTTTGTTTTGCATGACCAGTGTAGGGGGCTGGGGGAGAGGATTTGAATAGAAAATAATCACCACAAGGAAGACACACACACACGCATATATACATACACCCATACATACATTTATGCATATATACGTGCAAACGTATAGTAGCTTCAGCCCTGAAGGCCATACATCTGCAGACTGAATTCTGTTGAACATCCGGGAATGGTGTGTGTGTGTGTGGCACAGAAATGTAAATTTCTTACAGTAAGAACATTAATTGAAGGTAGAACAGGGAAGTTGTGTGGCTTCTCCTAGCAGTACCACAGTCATAATGGATTCCTCTAATCCAGACCTCAAACGGCAGACTGGTCGTTAGGGGATGGGGTTTGCGTGTGATAGAGATACTTTTTTTACTTTTATGTTTCAGTAGTTCTAGAAATACTTCTCCATTCTTTAGCTGGCACCATGGCAACATTTTGGGTAACCACCATTGAAAAGGGTCAAACAGGAAGAAGGTGTTTTGTGTGACTGATCCTCTGCAGTGGGTTGTCCAATAAGGAACATGCATCTGACCACCTCTCACCTACATATTAAGCACTGCTGAGATTCCCACAGCCTTCACCCTATAACCACACACACACACACATACACACACCCACACACACTGATGGTTTTTTAATGGTCTGGTATTGATTGGTTTGAGAGGTTGTTGTTGTTGTGTATTTGTGTGTGTGTGCATTTGTAGTGTGTGTATGTCCAGCCGAGTTGAGGTTCTACCTCAATGACATCATCAGTGTTGAAATTAAAAAGGTTGGTGTCAGCATTTTACACCATAAACTCCCGTAAACAGCATGATGTAAACTGATCTCCAATGTCAGACCAATCTAATCAATACCAATCTAATCAATATGAGAGAGGAAAAGGGTTTTAGCTGATGATGGATAGAGAGAGAGAGAGTGAGGGAGGGATAGAGAGAGAGAGCTTCTGGAAGAGTTGGACAGGGAGGTGGTGAGGGAGGGAGGGAGGGGGTGAGGGAGGAAGGGAGGGAGGGGGGGCAGACGCCAGCCAGACTGGCATACTCATCTCGGAGCAGTAACAACCTGTAGCTCTAACAGACTGTTGACAGATGGGATGCTAGCCAGACTAGAGTGGGAGAGGAAAGAGGGTGAGGAGGAGGAGGAGGAGATAAAGGAGAGTGAAGACGAAGAGGGGGAGGAGGAGGAAATATGGGGTGTGTGTGTGCTGGCTCCTTGGTTCTGCTGTTGACATTCCAGCAGGAATTGGGTCATGATTGGAGGCTCCCAGCTCAGATTACAATCCTCTCTCTCTCTCTCTCTCTCTCTCTCTCTCTCTCTCTCTCTCTCTCTCTCTCTCTCTCTCTCTCTCTCTCTCTCTCTCTCTCTCTCTCTCTCTCTCTCTCTCTCTCTCTCTCTCTCTCTCTCTCTCTCTCTCTCTCTCTCTCTCTCTCTCTCTCTCTCTCTCTCTCTCTCTCTCTCTCTCTCTCTCTCTCTCTCTCTCTCTCTCTCTCTCTCTCTCTCTCTCTCTCTCTCTCTCTCTCTCTCTCTCTCTCTCTCTCTCTCTCTCTCTCTCTCTCTCTCTCTCTCTCTCTTCCCTGCTCTTTATCTCATTATTTCTCTTTCCCTCCATCTCTCCGTCCATTTCCACCTGGTTCTGGTTAGTACTGACCTACATACCATGCAGGGGGCCTGTACAGCTGTGTGTGTTAGTGTTGGTCCACACAGTTCTGCCCAACTCATCAAGGAAAAGCCTAAAAATGTTTCTTTCCTACCTTCTCTCCTCTCCTTCTGGGCCTGCTGGGCTCTCCAGCGTCCATCATTAACCACCTCTAACTAAGCCCTTTGTAGCTGGCTTGGTGGTTTTGGTGTGTTTCTAACTGTATTTGTTTAGTAAACCATATTAGATGAGTCATAGTGTAAACACGACAGCATGACTATGGAGGGAGGAAGATGGAGGGAGAGAGGGACAGATGTAAACACTAAAGGGCAAAGAGGATACTGAAGGAGCTCTTAAAGAGGATAACATGACAGGCGTAGAGGAGGATGGAGGAGGAGGAGAGCTGAACATGAAGTGAAATGAAATCTAGAGTGGCCTACCGCAGACTGAGGGTGGGGAGAGGGAAGAACAGGGGGGGGGGGATGTGGGAGGAGGGATGAGCTTGTGTTTCAGAGAGATCCTCAGTCCTCAGAAGAGGATATCCTGAGATTGAGCGCTGTCTCTCTTCCCCCTCCCTCTCTCTTTGTTGCTCTCCCTCCCCTTCTGCTCTATCTCGCTCGCCCCCTTCTAACTCTCCCTCTGCCACTCCCACTTGTCCTGGCTCAGACAGCTGCTCGCTTGTTCAGCACACGGCTCTCTCTCTCTCTCCCTGATTATTGGAGTACCCTGCAGAGGTTAGTATAGCTTGGTAGTTTAGTGGAGTCCAGTAAAGTTTAGTAGATAAGTAGAGCTCAGGATGTTTAGAAGAGCTAAATAGAGTTCTGCTGTCTACTGTCCTGCTGGATGAACAACTGACAGGTATGTCTCCGTTCTCTAATCTGGGATCTCCAGGGTAGACGGGTTACGCCGAGGGGGACATGCCAGCTGGGTGGAGCTAAGACTGGCTCTGCTGAGGTATTGTGTGTGTGTGTGTGTGTAAACTGTTGCATGTGGATAGACAGGGAAGCTGAAGCCCTCTGTCTGCACTGGAAGTTTGATGTCTATCGATGTGATGAGGATAATGTCCTATAGAAGGTATCGGTTGTGACTCACAGGAAGTGTTTATGTTCATGATGATTTCTGGAAAAGGAATGGAGAAAATGTAGTATGGAATGTCTTTGAGTCAGAGCCCCTGTCGGTCTGCCTGCCTGCTTGTGGTGGACCACACGTACACACACACACACACACACACGTTAACTACACTTCCAATGATAAGGTGCTAATCAGTTTGTGAGAGTACGCATTTAGATTTGGAGGTTTGGAGTGCATATGTGAGAACCGGCTTTTCAACAGGCTGAGCATACCTCTTTTACTGTGTCAACATGCCTGATCCTCATGTGTACTGTACACACACACACACACACACACACATACATTAAGAAGAATCTAGTTCCTCAGTAGAGAAATAGCAGCTCCCAAGAATACATGTTAATGTTGTGTGTCTGTGTGTGTGTATGTGTGTTGGCTGTGTCTGTGAGTTCTCTAAGTGCAGTCTCGCTATAATGGTTCCATCCATATTCTTCCCTCTGAACATGAGATTCACCAGGTGTTGCACCAAAGGGGCCCCAGAGGAACCAAACCATTACAACAAGGGTTCCCCCTCAGCCAATATCCGGACTAGCACAATAATCAGCCCCTTAAGTGAAGCCAGGCCGGACGTCCCCTGACACACACTCACACGTATTGTGCTTATCAATTTTTCAATGTTTAGACAGTAGCAGTCATTGTTCAGCAATCTGATGAGCATAGTGTGCTGTGTAGACAGCAGTTGTAGAGAGAGAGAGAGAGAGAGAGAGAGAGAGAGAGAGTGTGTGTGTGTTTGTGTGTGTGAGAGAGAGAGAGAGAGAGAGAGGGGGGGAGTGGGAAAAAGTGGGAAAAAGAGGGAGAGGTTGAGGTGGTTCAGTGTAGAATGCACTGAATGTTTCCATGGTGACTAGATAGGAAACCCCCACATGCCAGGGGAAGACTCTCTTAACCTCTTCCCCTCCTCCCCATGCTCCCGCCCCAACCTCCCTTAGTCTTGTTGTTTTGCTGCATGTGGAGGGTGAGATAAGCAGTTGGGTGTAATGTGGCTGCGTGTGTGTGTCTGTGTGACCCAGAAGGCTGGTCATGAGGTCACTAAAGGTGTTCGGTCTTCTGACCAATCAGGAATCAGCCCTGGGATCAAAGACCTGTGATTTCACCAGAGGTCTGTGGTATTGCACGGACTATGATAGAAATCATATACACGCATACGCACACACACACACACACACACACACACACACACACACACAATCTGGCAGATGAATGCAGTGGACTGAAGATTGTCATGCGCTTGGCGAGTTGGTCAAGAGTTTAGCAGAGTTTAGTTGGGCAGAGAAATGTTCACCGCCCCCCCCTCTTCTCCTAACTGCAGGAAGGTGCAGTACCAGGGCCCAGGCAGGATGATGACTCCCAGGGCCTCCCCTCCCACCCCTCCCCTGACAGCAGACCCCATGGACGACTACTGGAGCGAGGTGAAGAGTATAGAGGAGGGGGAGGAGGCCAGTGGGGGAGACCAAGACCTGCTGGAGAGAGCCAGCATGGACGGTATTCACACACACTCATTAACTTACACACTGATGCACACACTACCGTGCAGGACACAATTCCCAGCTACTTCTCCATATTTTGGATTGATAACTGATGACTGTACCCGGACGCTTCCTTTCTGTCTGTAGAGGCGGAGCTGGAGGAGGCGTGGCTTACGGAGGCGGGGCTGGAGGGGCTGGTGTCGGGGGCGCAGGAGGAGGGGCCGGAGGGGCCTGTGGAGGTGTTGCTGTCGACGCTGACGCGCTCACAGGCTGCCATGGTGAAGCGACGCGTGGACAACTACACCCAGACCCTGAGGAAGAGGAACAGGCAGAACACCAGACACGTCAGAGACGTGTTCTCCACACCTGACCCCCCGGTGAGAGAAGCCTGACCTCTGACCCTTGACCCTGACCCTGTCTTTTTTCCTGTGAGGAGGGGAGGGGAGGAGAGGGGATGAGGTGGAACGAGACGGGAGCGGAGGAGATGGGATGACAGGAGTCCAGACAGTGTATTTCAAACCAGTCTACCAGTTGTCCCAGTTGTCAGGACAGACTGCTCTGTGGTTGAAACATGACGAGCTGTTTCTCCTGCCTGCCCAGGCAACTGCACTTCCGCCTCCACAAATAGCCCTGTCCTACTGACTGAGGGAGGCATGTGGGAGGGCCTACGGAAGGAGTGTGGCGGGGGAGACAGATGCACCGTAGTGTGATCCACTTAATGATGGGTGTTAGCTGTAATGAGGAGAGCTGGATTGCAGGTTGGGTTACAGGATGTAATTGAGGTTTACTTTGACAGACAGACAAACAGACCGTCAGACAGGTTAGTGACACCTGCCAGTTTGGAGCAGGAATTTGTGACGGACGGAAGGACGGGTGTTGCGGTTAATTCCATCCCCCTCAGCATAGAGGGTGACAGGAGGTTCCACGGTGACTCACTGATCTGGCAGGAGGGCAGAGATATGAGTCAGACTCAGCTGGAACGCACACACACACACTCACACTCACACAAACAAGCAGTCAGTCTGCATCACCACTTATGGACACACAGACTGGCTTTAGTGTTCATCTGATCCTGATCAATTTGTGCCTGTTTGTGCGTGTTCCAGCTCACTCTGGCTCTGTACGTGAGTGTGAGTGTGTGTGTGTGTGTGTGTGTGTGTACAACCTTTGCTAGCACCTGCTGAGCTCTCTGGTATCCTACACGGAGTTCCAGAATGTTCTATGTGTCTGAAACTGTCATCCAAACTGTTTCTTTGTGCTTCTGGTTGACATTCTATTGTACCTTACATACACACTCACTCTCTCAAAAACACATTCTTACACAGTCAAATATACACAGACAACCGATACCCCATGACACACTAGTCCAGTACCAAAAGTACCAGTATTCTTGTTCATTGTGATGGTGCTTTATAATGATCATGCATCCTATAAACATGCACTTAAAATGTTGTATTGACTTGATGATGAACATGTATCCTATGAGTACATCATGAATAACGTAATTTAGGGTGTTGGCAATAGTTTTGCCACTTTACAGTGATCATGTTTTATGGTGATTATTATTATTGTGATTATTGGTACCTGAAAATAATGGTGGACATGTTGTTTATGATGATAATGTATACATTCCTTCCAGCCTGTAGAACCAGTGCCCCATGTGTCTCCTAATTCACCCAACGGCCACTCACCTTCCGACCAACACACCCCTTCCTTACGACACACCCCGTCTAACAGACACACCCCTTTTCGTGGACGCCCCCCCTCCAATAGACACGCCCCTTCTAACGAACAAACCACAGCTCATGGTCGCACCCAAACCAAGACCATCCACAGAACCCCCTCTAGAGGTGAGTTGAGTGTGTCTCACCGTGCACTAGTGACCACCAGTGTGTGTGTGATAATCATCGAATGTGTGTGTGTGTGATTATCATCAAGTGTGTATGATTATCATCAAGTGTGTGTGTCTCCAGTGCGTCCTGCGTGCCCCAGCTTCTCCCCAGTGGAGGCTGTCTCGGAGCGTCCTGGCCCTCCGGACCAGCAGGGGGAGCTGCTGTGCGACGTGCCCTACTCTGAGGGCGTTCTTCCTCACCTCAGGGGCGGGGCCTGCCACGACTGCCAACGCCTCCGAAAAGATGACCCCAACCTGCAGGTGAGGCTGATCTCTCATCGAACTGTTTCTGATACCGTGTGTACCGGTATTTGTTCGAATGTGATCGTTTTTACCATGATGGACAAACTCAAAAGGTGTGTGTGTGTGTAGCCGTTCCAGCTGGCCAGGCCAAGGCTGGGTCTGACGTGTGTCCAGGACCTGTCCTGTCAGGACATGAAGAAGGTGGGCTACATCGCCCTGATAGAAATAACAACCTTCTACCACGCTATGGGCATCGAACTCAAACGCTACAGGGCCGCTCGCAGTAAGGCCAGAGGTGATCCCATTTTCTGCGTCTGGAGTTTTCAAGTTTTGTATTTTTTTTGCTTAAACGTGTATTTTAGAATGAACTAGTTTTGATATGACTAGATGCTTATAGAATTTACATTTGGGTTCTGTCTATCTTTCTATTTCCTTGTCCAGAGAGTGGCATCTTTGGAGTTCCTCTGACCACGCTGCTGGAGAGCGACAGGAAGAAGGTCCCGGGTTCTAAGGTTCCACTCGTCTTCAGAAAGGTACTCTTCCTCCCCCCTCCCCCAATCCCTCCCCTGTGGTATCCCAAACGGCTTCAGGGGTATTGAGTTCAGGAAATCCCTTCCTGCAGACTTTGAGATCCCAGAGGCCTGTGTGAGCTATTTCAGACTGAGAGCTGCCGTTTTTCTGCGTGGTGTTGGGGTGTGGGCAGCAGCTGTCCTCCAGGAGCAAGGCCAGACAGGCTCAGATCCAGCCCCTAACCTTGGGATTGTCTGGATGCCTGGGGCTTGGAGGAATAGCTGGGCCATCTGTTGGGCAGCTAGCTGTGATATCAGGATGCTGTGGAGAAGGGGCTTAGGGTTAGCTTAACTACAGTTTAACTTAGTTTACTGTAGTGTAATCATCTAGCTGCAGTATAGAAGCTGGCTAATTAAACAGGCACAGATATAGTAAAGAGAAATCTGCTCAGTTAGCTTAGTTACTGTAACTTGCTTAGTTAGTGTAGTATTCAACGCATACTATGTGTAGCTAGCTTAGCTTGCGTAGCTAGCAAGGGATCTGATATGTTGGTCCTGCATTGGAGGCTACTCTGAGGGACTGCTGATAAAGACTGATCCTGAATGGAAATGCTGACTGGCAGTTAGGAAACCTTGGTGGGAGGGGGGATCATGTTGTTGAGAGAGAGAATGGGGGAGGCTGTAGCTGAGACTGGTTTGTTAAGCTGGTAGTAGTGAAGGGGCAAGACTGTCTTTGATGGAAAAGATGTGTCTCTCTGTGGAGATAGAGGGAACTGGGAGGATCCGCCAAGTGTTGTTCTGGACTCGGAGAGATAACAACTGATAGGGTTTCTGTGACTGTGGCACAGATAGAGAAGGGAGGGAAGAGGGAGGGAAGGAGAGAAGGAGGGGGAGGAGAAGGCCAGCTAAAGGTTATCAGGTTGCTGGCTCACTCACAGTTTTTCCTTCTGTGTAACATTCTATTCAAGACTCAGTCCAAGACACTGTCCTCTGTCCGACACTGCCAAACTGTTGTCAAACTCACAGAGCATGTCCTTCCTCTCAACGCATGACTGCGGTTTGATTGACAGCTCAGAGAAGGCGAGGCAGTGATAAGATGGCTGATTTCCCTGTTGGCCGTGCTTCAGCTCTTACTCAGAGGAGGAAGAGGAAAGACAGGATACATATGTTTAAATGCACGTGTTGGCACACTTCTGACGTGTGTTTGTGTGTGTAGCTCCTGTCCAAGCTAGAACAGACCGGTCTACAGACAGAGGGGATTCTCAGAGTACCAGGATCTGCTTCCAGAGTAAAAGTAAGACACACACACACATACTGACACACACACACACACACTCCACCTCACTCTCATACCGGCTCACATTATAATACGTATCACGGATATACGCTCAGCTAAGGCCTACTCGTGCTGTGTTTTCAGCATCTTCGCCAGGAGCTGGAGTCTAAGTTCTACGAGGACCGCTTTGACTGGGACCAGGTGAGGCACAATGACGCAGCTGGCCTGCTGAAGATGTTCATCAGAGAGCTCCCCTGCCCTCTCCTCACCCTGCAGCACCTGCCTGCCTTCACCGCTGTCCAGGGTGAGTCACAACACACACACACACAACACGTAAATACACACGGACGCAGACACGCAAGCACTCTCGACACACTCGGGCAAGAACACTTAGAATAACTGGCGACAGATGTAAAATGAAAACCTGTGTGCGTGTGTGTTGTTAGTGGATACTGAGTGTGTGTTCTCTCTGTCTGTCAGATATCTCCTCCCCCCTTCACCAGGTCCAGGCTCTCCACCTCCTCACCATGCTGCTTCCAGAGGCCAACCGGGACACTCTAAAGGTACACACACACACACTCACACACACACACACACACACACACACAGTCACACACACACACACACACACAGTCACTCACACAGTCACTCACACACACCATCCTACATGTGTCTTGGCGCCCCTGTAAGCGTGTGTGTTTCTGCGTGTGTGTGTGTCCCAGGCTCTGCTGGAGTTCCTGAGGAAGGTGGTGGAGTGCGAGCAGCAGAACCGGATGAGTCTGTGGAACGTCTCCATGATCGTGGCCCCCAACCTGGTGACATGCAAGGGCCACAGCCCCCGTCCTGAGGACATGGAGGGGGCCGCAGGGGCCGCCGCCCTGGTCAGACTGCTCATCACGCACCAGGACCTGCTCTGGACCGTGAGTCAGAGACCCCCAAAGACGAGAGAGAGACAGAAAGAGAAATGAAATCAAACATGACAACGTGTCTTTGTGTTCCTCAACCATCTCCTCCGTCTCCCTCCTCCTCTTCTTCCTCAGGTGCCCAGCTTCCTGCTGTCGCAGGTGAGGAAGATGAACGAAGCGTCGGACCGGAGGAAGCAGCCAGGATCGGAGAAGAGTAAGAGGAGACTGCTGCCGCTCCGCAGGAGGACCACGGAGAGAGACAAGACACCCAGGAGTGAGGTGAGGGGAGGGGGGGAGACAAAGGAGGAGTGGGGGGAGAGAGAGAGAGAGAAGAGGAGCGTGGGGAGGGGGTGCAGTCAACGTGGGGATATCAGACTTTGAAGACTGCAGGACATTTATGTCGATGCTGCGTGTTGACAGTGAGTCTGCGCCATTCCTCCGCAGGTGACCGACTTGCATGAAGGGGTCATCCGAGTTTACGCCCCACTGCACACTAAGGTCTCCATGGCGATACTCTTGGACAGTGAGACTAAGGCCAAAGACGTGATGGCCCGCTTCGACTGTGAGAACGGGTCAGTTCTGAGTCAGCCCCACCCCTCATGCAGTACTGACATCATGAACAACATCCCTCATGCAGTACTGACATCATGAACAACATCCCCCCCAGACAGCATTACATTACAGCAGGATGTATGGATTAGGATACATGTCAACATTATAGTTTACGTTAACATCGATGTCCAGGATCATCAGACACAATATCTTCTACGTTATCATACTTGATCCGAACCAGTTCCAGACCCCCTCGAAGTTTCCTTATAGCAACATAATCAACATTATCAACATTACCGTCATCAGTCCATCATAGCTTTCACTAACGTCCTCATCCTCCCCGTAATCGCCCGCCTTGTGTTTTCCTCACAGCCACGGCACCAGGAGGAGCAGGGCCTGTCTGTTTGAGGTGGGAGGGAACATCGGTACGTATCATTATCAGTGTCATCGTCAGTACCGCATATCGTTATTGTTGATGTCATTATCATCTGTGTATCACTATCAAGCAATCATCGATATTATCGCTATTGTTCCTTTTGGCATATTACCAATTATTCTCTTATTTAACTTTATATCAGAATGTTCTCTAACATAATGTTCATCAATGTCTCTAATTGGCCTGAGCTGCTCTGACTAACGCTTCCTGCTTCCTGTCAGGTGAGCGCTGTCTGGACCCGGAGACACACCTGCAGGAGGTGTACCAGGTCAACCCCACCTGTGAGTGGGTGCTGAAGCCCAGCCCAGACACACCTGAAGGTGTCTGAGCCTCCCAGCCCAGCCACACAGACACTAAGCCCACCTGGCCTCCGCAGGGCCTGAGCACAACCTGTACCGCCAGTCCATCGACAGATACCATATCCTGCCACACGCTGTCAACAGACAAACAGGCTTCACAAACAAACTCAACCGTCGCGCTGACAGACCAAGCCTTCTGTCCAGACGAACCCTAACCCTGATCCAGATACCCGCAGCTCTGCTGGCTTCAGGCCAGACAGTGCTACACTGCCCCCTGGTGGACAGAGCCTCTCAGATGTTATGTGACGAGCGACCAAGAGTGCTGGTCATCACGGTTGTCTTGCACCAACCTCTGTGATGTCATATTTACCACCAACAGGGGGTCAAGGGTCATGATTGGCTTGACGGTCTATACTGAGATGACGACTTGAGTCCCACCTCGACCTGCCACAGTATCTCTATAACCACTAACCTATATTATCTGCTTTTGTATTATTGATATCTTAATCCTCACTATTATGGGACGTTTATCTGTGTGATAACGGCATGCTGAGGCCTTGTGGGATGAAGGAGGCCTTGAGCCTCTGGTCTACCCAGGCTGGTACCCCACTACTGAGGAGGACTAAACCATAGCACTTCCTCCTCCTCCTCCTCCTCCACCACGGCACTCCTCCATGTCCCCCTCCTCCTCTGCTGTGCTCCCAGGGGGATGTCTGGGAGGCTGATACAGAACCAACCCACTGCTGCAGTATGTTCTCACTCCACACAGCACTCTGCTGGCAGGACAGAGAAGAACTACAGGAAGTTGGGGAAATAACGACAGGAAGGAAGGGACGGTACTACAGGAAGTTGGGAGCAGAACTACAGAGAAGAGGAAGTGTTTGTGGACTATGGAGTTGCCATATTAAAGTGTTTTGACAAGTGTTTGAACTCTGACCTTACTGAACCATGTTTACCTGCTGTGTTTATGCACATGTGCGTGTGTATGTGTGAAAGAGAGAGAGAGAGACAGTGAAAGAGCAAGAGCTATGTTAACCCCAGTTTTCCAGTGCCATAGTAGTCTACACTCCAACACTGTGTACTTGGCCCCCATCTGCAGTATTGTGAGCTCAGTTTGAACCGTGTGTGTGTGTGTAACAAGGATGAAGTGCTGCATGAACAAACTCTGAATTTGCTTCTGTACAGATTTTTCATTTTTTTTATGGTTTAAGTTTATTATTTTTATTCTTATTATTACTATTATGACTATGCTCTGCCTGCTGCCAGCCGGAGGCCATGTTGTTTGGCCTCAAGGCTTCCTGTATCCATGAGTAACAGAATAGAACCAACTGAATCCAAATTGAATCCTTGTCTCTCCTCTTTTTTAACATAATGTCCCCAGCAGACAAGGCTGACAAAATTCATTTTGTGAATTTTATTAGCAAATAAGAATTCTCTGTGACATCAAATTCAAACATTACATTTGCTGGGGTCCAATATGGGGAAGTCAGAAGAAATTACAAAAATACAGAATCACTGTCTTAATCACTTTTTTAAAATGACTTGATTTTCACAAACTAAAACATACATGGTAGTTAAAACAACATTGTTTCATATTTCATATCGTAGGTCAAATATCTAATGTTGGGATTCAAGTTCTGTGATCCTGAGGTATTGTGAAAACAACCAGAGTTCATGTTTAGATGTACAGTAACTGGGTAACTTTGCAGCAAGGTTGTGGTTGCCATGATAACAGTGCTCGTATTGTGATGTCATGTTGATATCATGGTATGGTTGTTAGGCAGCACTAGCAGGACAGGAGTGTGGGGTGACCCCCATCAGAGAGAAGGCGGTACTGAGGTCCAGCTCGTCGGTCACATGACCCTTGATGAGATGAATGTTCCGCATGCATCCTCGGAATGAGCTCCTGGTGGTCAGACAGTTCTGCTTTACGCCAACTGAGGAGGAGGGGGGGGGAGGAGCAGGGGCAGGAGGGCAGGAGGAGGAAAGAGAGAGACAGGAGAATGAATGTGAGCGTGATGAATTGCTGAACATGCACAAAGGTGTGTGTGTGCGCTAGTGTGTGGGGGGGGGGTGCGTACCAGGGAAGCCCCCCACGTAAACGGGGTCGTTGGTCTCGGCGGAGGTGGACTGAGGGTGGGGGTTCTGCGTCAGGGTCGTGACTCCATCCAGGGTCAGTCTCAGGCTGTTCTTGGTCTTCCTGGCCAGCAGGGTGTGCCACAGGCCGTCACACAGCCGGGAGCCGCGCACTGACGCCACCGATACACGACCCGCTCCGTTGTTCACGTGGAACACCACCTGAGGGGAGGAGGGAGGAGGGAGGGGGGTGTCAAGACATAAACAAAAGAACAAGCCACTGTTATTTCAACATCGTTTCTGCTAAGACGCCATTCACAGAGCGACGTGAGGGATCCCCCTCGCCCCCCCCCCCCCCTGCCTCCACCCAGACGGCTCCGCCCACCTGTCCGTTGGTGATCTCCAGGCCGATGGCGTCCACCTTGGCGCTGCTCACCCCCAGCAGCACGCCCTCTGGTGCCCAGGTACGGAACTGCAGCGACACCGACACGTCTGAGCCCACCTTGTAACCGTCACGCACTGCAGATGGAGGAGACTCGGTTAGAGACACACACACACTCACCTTCCTGAGTGTGTCTAATGTAGAGGAGGACACGGGAGGAGCTGGAGGGGGAGGTGGAGGAGTTAGAGAAGGGACTCACTGAGGGCGGCGTGGCCCGACCCATTGAAGAAGGAGCCCTTCTGGGCGTGTGTGAAGCAGGGGGCGGAGCCATGGTGGGCCAGGGGATTCTGGGTATTGAGCTTCACACCGTTCAGCATCACTGACTGAATACACCCCACCAGACTGTGGGTCACCTGGGAACAGAGAGAACAACAGCTCTATAAGCACTAGCTGTGTAAAAGAGTGTGTGTGGGGATGTGAGTGTTTGAGCGTGTGTGTAGGTGTGAGTGTGGTTGTATGTGTAGGTGTGTAGGTGTGAGTGTGGTTGTGTGTGTAGGTGTGAGTGTGGTTGTGTGTGTGTGTGTGTAGGTGTGTAGGAGTGTGTGTGGTTGTGTGTGTGTGTGTGTAGGTGTGTAGGAGTGTGTGTGGTTGTGTGTGTGTGTGTGTAGGTGTGTAGGAGTGTGTGTGGTTGTGTGTGTGTGTGTGTGTAGGTGTGTAGGAGTGTAGGTGTGAGTGTGGTTGTGTGTGTAGGTGTGTAGGAGTGTGTGTGGTTGTGTGTAGGTGTGTAGGAGTGTGTGTGGTTGTGTGTGTAGGTGTGTAGGAGTGTGTGTGGTTGTGTGTGTGTGTGTAGGTGTGTAGGAGTGTGTGTGGTTGTGTGTGAGACCCACGTTTCCTATCTTCTTGGCGGTGTAGGTGTGTGGGAGCCCTCCCAGATACAGCTGGCTCTCTACATCCAGAGTGTTCCCTCTGATCTGGACCGCTGCTGAAGACTGCCCGTCCACACTCAGCACCGCAGTCTTCTTGTTAAAGTCCGTCTTCACCTACACACACACACACACACACACACACAGTTTAACAATCGTTGTCATTATAGATGAGGCCTGTGTCTACCCGTCCCTTCCCAGCATGCCTTGGGGCTACCCACCGTGTGCCAGTGTCCATCGTTGACGAGCAAGGGGAGGGAGGCGGAGGCAGGGCCCTTGCCCAGGTCGCAGGTGAAGACCAGGTGTCCCCCCTGCAGCTGCAGAGTGGCGTAGTCCATCTGGTTGGCATGAGCCATGTAGTAGAGCAGACCACTCTGGACAGAGGTACGCACTGAGAGCTTCAGAGAGAAACTAGAGGAGAGAGGAGAGGAGGTCACTTGACCAGGCTTGGACAAACGTACTGTGGACTAGCTATTGCGTGTTTGTTACTATCTGTGTGTGTGTGTGTGTGTGTGTGTGTGTGTGTGTGTGTGTGTGTAACATGATCTCTGTTGAATCTCAGAAGTGCATGACCTCCTAATGAATAATAGATTCAAACAGTTAAGAAGCACTCTGGCCAAATAATGCAACCCCATGGGATAGCTCTCAGTACTGAATGTTCGCCATGGTTACCTCTTCCTGACATGGTTGGGATGGATGCTCACAACCATGTGACTGTGTCTGGAGACACCAAAGTGGTGGGCGTCGCCCATCACGCCAGGCTCCTCCTCCTCCGACGCGCACTACAGTGAGACGACAACCAATCATCAAACAGAGCGTGTGAGTGTGCCAGCGTATATGTGAGTGTGTGTCTGCGTAAGAGTGTGTGACAGTGTGTGTCCTACCGTGAGGGGCCCTGTTGTGAGCGTGCTGAGCCCTGTGGGGGGTGGGGGTGGGGGGAGGGCGGGGGCGGGGTCGGGGGTGGGTTCTGGCTCTGGGTCGTCAGGTATGAGGATCCTGCCAGCCCTCTCCTCCAGCAGACAGCTGTCCAGGTCCACTCCCTGGTACCGGACCGCCCTGGATAGGTCCACTAGCCTGGGAGACAGAGCACACACAGTCAGAACCTCACACACACACATACACACACTATGTATGTGTGTTTGTAGTCAAACACACAGTTTGACCACACAAGACACGAGTAGACCAGAAGGCCAGGAGACTGCATGTGCTCCTTACACGGCGTTGAGGGCGAGGTTCCTGAGGCAGCCGTGGAAGGAGGCGGTGGTTCTGAGGGCGGCGTCTCCCTCGGACGGGGGGAGGCCTCCCAGGAACACGGCTGTCAGAGACAGAACGGCCCGCTCAGACGACTGAGACAGACGCATCGACTCCTGATGGTCCTCATCCACCCGCACTGTCAGAGTCCTGAAAAACACGCACACCACTCAAGATACGACAAGCCTGCATGCCTGTCTGCTATTCTGACCCCGAGTCAGGTCTCCCAAGGGGAGTCTCCATGGCGACACTCACTTCCGGTTCCTGTGAAGGATGAGAGAGTGTTCTAGCCCGTCGGAGAATGTTCCGGTCCGAGGTTTGACCACCGTCTTGTGGACGCTGCCCCCCTCCACGATGCACACCTGCACCTCCAACTTCCCCGAAACCAGCTGCACTGCTAGGAAGGGCTAGAGTACACACACACACGGATCCATGTCAAATTTACATTTAGTCATTTAGCAGACACTCTTATCCAGAGCGACTTAAAAGTACAGGGACATTCTCCCCGAGGCAAGTAGGGTGAAGTGCCTTGCACAGGGACACTACATCATTTTGTACGGTCGGGGATCAAACCGGCAACCATCTGATTAAAAGCCCAATTCCCTAACCGCTCAGCCAGCTGACCCCCAAATCTATGTCTATAAAGTACATTGGTGTCAGATCTAGACAGGTTTATATCTACCTGGCGTGTCTGTCTGCGCTGGCGTGTGGCCGCCCGGCTGAAGCCGGCCAGGATAACGCCAGTGTCGTTCCTGGTGGAGAAGGTCAGAAACAGCTCCCCCTGCTGGCCGAGGGCGACAGGACCCAGCTCCACAAAGCCCTCTCTCAGCACCGACACACTACGGATAGGCTGGAGCACAAACACACACAAACATTTGAACTAAATGTTTTTTTTTTTTTATCTTTCTTTAGTTGATTTTGTGCTGCTGGAAAAGAGCCATGTAAAGAGAGGTGTGTTAGTAGGTTAAACCTAAACCAAACAAATGCGCGGGGTTGGATGGAGAGAGATAGAAGACAGATGGATAGAGAAGAAGGGATGGAGTCTTTAGATGGAGATGGATGGACAGAGAGGAACGAAGCGGGTGCAGAGAGGGAGAAGGTGCTCCCAGGTACCTCCAGCACACAGCCTTTCTTCACGCCGTACGAGTCTCGGAGCAGGTCGAAGTTGGAGCGGGCGATCTCCATGTTCTTGATACAGCCCACATATGAGCGGGCCACCACCTGCCTCCTGGGGAAGGACATCATCAGAGATGGTTCCACACGCATTAGGAAGATCGAGCCTAGATTGAGCCAATGGCACCTGTAGTCGCAGTTCTCTGCGTACCTGATTGGTCGAGACATGGGCAGGCCCCCGATGTAGATTGGGTCACGGTCGGAACGGTTTAGGTCGGAGGCGGAGCCTGGAGACTCTCCCTCCAGGATCTCCTTCTCTGACGAGTTGTCAGCAGCCATGACTGACAGGTAACCTAGGAGACGTGGAGGGAGAGGAGGGGTTAATGTGACATCACAGACAGGTAACCCAGGAGATGTGAAGGGAGGAGAGGGGTTCACCTTTGCGCTTGTTCCTCTGCAGGGTGATCTTGTACCAGACTCCAGTGTTGTAGGCTCTCGTAGAAGTCAGAGGCAGAGGACCTGACCCTAGTTCAAAGGTCAGACGCACCCTGCCCTCCACAAGCTCGATGGACAGGAAGTCCCTCTGGAACACAGGAACACACACGTCACTCACTGTGCATCACTGTGTGTGTGTGTGTGTGTATATGTGTGTGTGTGTATGCGTGTGTGTGTGTGTACGTACAGTGCCGTTGGAGGCCAGGTAGAGCAGCAGGCCGTTGGGAGAGAGGGTTTTGAAGAGCAGGACGATGAAGGTGGCGGTGGGGCGAAGAGGCTTCTCCAGCACTGAGTACCCACTGCCGTCAAAGTGGAACGATGTCTCCTCTGACTGGGGGCTGGAGGAGGGAGGATGGAGGAGGGGGAGAGGGGAGAGCAAAAGAGGAGAGAAGGATGAGGTTAGAGAGGGAGGGAGGGTTTGGGAGGAGAGAGACGAATAGTGTGTATGTGTGTGTGTGTGGGTGTGTGTGTGTGTGTGGGTGTGTGTACCTCATGAAGCAGCCCTTGCAGGCTCCCTCTCTCTCAGCATAGTTCCACAGGCCGATGTTCCTCTCGTTGAGGACAGCGTCGCCTAGGCAACCCCGGAAGAACCTCTGCTTCAGCTCTGGAGGAGTCTACCGAGAGAGAGAGGAGGAGCTGGGTCAGAGGGGGAGGGGCTACGATGGGGTGGGAGGAGTTAGACTGTAGAAGGAGCTAGGCCAGAGTAGGTTGCTTCCCTACCATGATCCTCTCCCCCAGCCCTCCCACGTAGATGAGGGTGGAGTTGTTGACGTCCATGACAGTAGCGTCTCCCGGTGACGAGCCCTTCACCACCCGTAACGGCTCAGACTCCAGCCGGTGCACTGTCAGGCTGCCATGACGACCAAACCTGGGATGGACCATGGTGACAGAGCACACACGTGTCAGAACCATGCTGGAGATTTGTTGTGTTGATCTACTGTGTTGTACTGCGCTCTACTGTATCATACCGTGTGACGTTGATGCGATGCCAGCTGTTGTCGTTGATGGTGATGTCAGGGTGTTCCAGACGGGTGTGGCCTGACCCCGTGTTCCACAGCAATGCCACCTTCCCAGCATGCATCTCTAAAGCCAGGTAATCCACCTGACACACACAGGGAAACACAGAATTAAAGTTAAGTCTGTGTAAGAGTGGGTTTGTGTGTGTGTGTGTGTGTGTGTGTTTGTGTGTGAGTAAGCCTCACAGTGGCGGGGGAGCCCATGTAGAAGAGCAGGTTGTCAGGTTGTGTTGTCTTCAGCGTGAGGGTCAGACTGTTGTAGTTGCTGGAGGAGACCTCTGGTCTGTACGCTCTCACACAGTCCCTGTCTGCCTGCACGGCCACCTTGATCTGAGGAACACACACACCAGGAACACACACACCAGGAACACACACACCAGGAACACACACACCAGGGGCGGAGGGTTAGAGACGAGGAGACTGTGTGCGTGCGTGCGCGTGCGTGTGTGTGTGTACTGACAGAAGCAGCCTGCTTGCGAGCCTGGTTGATCATCTCTCTGATGTCCGACAGGTTGCGTCCCAGGTTTTCTCCCAGCATCCTTAGCGGCTTGAGCCGCTCCATGAGCCTCTCTGTCCGAGACTCCGCCTCCTGGAGCTTCTGCTCGGCAGCGCTCGCTGGACACACGGAGGAGATGACGTCAGCAACCACAACAACAACAGCCTCTCACTCTCCACAGAGCGAACACTGCCTCAGGCACATGGGCTCATCCAAGTATTTGCCCCCCACCCACCCCCACCCCCTGTGTGGTCGCTCCAGACCCACCTGTGCTGTGTGAGTCAGACACCAGAGTGTTGGTGGCTGTGACGGAGGTGTTGGCCCGGGCCACGGCCGCCCCAGACTCCTCCAGCCTCTCCCTCAGCACCTCCAGCCTCTCCAGCGCCCTCTGCAGGCTGGCCCCGGCCACCGCGATCTGCTGCTTGGCCCCCTGCACCACCTCGCTGGTCCCGTTGGCCAGGCCGACGAGCAGGGCGGAGTGGTCAGGGAGGAGCCGAGAGGCGTTACGAACGCTCTCTTTCACCACGGCCAGTCTGGATGAGGCGGCGGTCATGTTGACCACAAGACCTGCAAAGAGACAAATACACAACTCCCAACATCACATTGGTGTTTCCAGTTTAGGTGTGTCTGTCTGTCTGACTGACCCTCAGCAGTGTGTGTGTGTGTGTGTGTCAGACTCACCTTCAGCAGTGTGTGTGTGTGTGTGTCAGACTCACCTTCAGCAGTGTGTGTGTGTGTGTGTGTCAGACTCACCTTCAGCAGTGTGTGTGTGTGTGTGTGTCAGACTCACCTTCAGCAGTGTGTGTGTGTGTGTGTGTCAGACTCACCTTCAGCAGTGTGTGTGTGTGTGTGTGTCAGACTCACCTTCAGCAGTGTGTGTGTGTGTGTGTGTCAGACTCACCCTCAGCAGTGTGTGTGTGTGTGTGTCAGACTCACCTTCAGCAGTGTGTGTGTGTGTGTGTGTCAGACTCACCTTCAGCAGTGTGTGTGTGTGTGTGTCAGACTCACCCTCAGCAGTGTGTGTGTGTGTGTGTCAGACTCACCCTCAGCAGTGTGTGTGTGTGTGTGTCAGACTCACCTTCAGCAGTGTGTGTGTGTGTGTGTCAGACTCACCTTCAGCAGTGTGTGTGTGTGTGTGTCAGACTCACCTTCAGCAGTGTGGTTCAGAGCCAGACTTTCCTCCAGGACGGCATTGCTGCGCTGGACTGTCTCCGCCCCCTGCTCAGTCAGTAATGGCTGTGATTGGATCGTCTAAAACACACACAGAACGGCCAAGTGTTTAACGGACGAGTTGTTTTGATCAAACGGGGGCGCATGGAAAGAAGCTGATGTATCTCTGTTTGCTGAAGGAAGCCATAAAGTAGATATGATCTATAACATATCGGTGTGGAGTGGTGATGGTACCATGTTGAGGGCCTGGTCACTGGCGGCGTGAGCGCTCAGGGCCTGGTCCTGCGCTGCCTGGACGTCTGTTCTGATGTTGCTGTTGGCCTGGGCGGCACTGGTGGCGTTCAGGGAGGAGTTACGCACCTCCGCCAGCAGCCTGGACACACACACACACACACCACGTCAGCTTCAGAAACCCACACACGTACACACCCTCAAGACACACACACATTCTCATACACGACCTGTGCAGCTCAGCAGCCTGCTTGCTGAGGTCTTGGGCGTGGTCTTCTGCCCGGTAGACCAGCTCAAGAGCATCTCTGCTCCTCAGGTCCATCACCAGGCTGTCCACATGCTTCCTCAGCATGGGCCGGCACTGCTCCACCTGCTCCCTCGACACCTCCAGCTGCTGCAGGCACACAAAACAAACACGCCCTGTCAGAACACCCACTGTAGTCAGCTGGTTTGGGGTGTGTTTTATTTATTAACTCAATTCAGAAAGTGTCTTGGGCTAAAGAATATTCCTATTTGAAAAGCTTGGGAGGTTTGTACATGTATCATACACACGTAAAGTGTATACGTCATGTATGAGTTCTGTGTGTCTTTGTGTGTATCGTGTGTGCAGTCTTACATAGGTGATGTTGGTGGTGTCCTGGACCAGGTCGACGGCCTCAGCCAGGATCTCCTGCATCTGTTCCAGCTGCTGCTCCAACGTCTGGTTCTGTCTGCTCACGTTCTGCTGGAGGTCCTTCACACACATACACACATTCACACACACACACACACACGTGGACACATATACATAGTGTAATTAATTACGAGTCATTCAGTTTGATATTAGAGATTTGGACATATCACATATTATTGTTGTTCTTCTTATTGTAGTAAGTGATGTGTAGAGTGTGTATCCTGACCTGGTAGAGGGCCTGCAGGGTGGGTATGCGCTCTAGAAGAGTGTGTGTGAGGTTGATCTGCTGGCTGGCGCTGCTGAGGAGAGCGCTGGCGCCCTCTAGCTGCTCTGAGTGGAGGGACAGGGAGGAGGCCACGGCCTGGCTCCGGTTCTCCAGCGCCCCCTGCTGGTCCTGGAGGTCCTGCTGCACCACCTGGAGCAGAGCCTCAGCATCCCTGCTTGGCAGAATGCATCTGATTTATTGTGACTGGTGACTGGGTATGAGCGCAAGAGGTTTGAAAGAGATGTGGTCTATGCCTGACCTTTGTTCCTTAGCAACAAGGGTGCTGCTGGGAGTGAGGTCCACCTTCCTGATGCTTTCCAACATGGCCGCCGCCTCTCCCAGAAGACGCCTGCGATTGGCCTCGTCAAGCACCGCCTCCTCTGTTCTATTCAGATGCCCCGCCTCCTTTGCCAGGGCTGGACCAATCAGGATTAGAACAGTGTTCAGCGGTTGGCAGCATAAACACACGATGATGTTTTTATTCTTGTTATCGTTGTTGACCTACCCTGAATGCTGGTGTGAATGTTGTCGATGTTCTCCAGGAGTAGTGTACCCTGGGTAAGGCGACTGAAGGTGGACCGGTCCACTTCCTCAACATCAGCTGACAGACGAGTGGCCTGGCCAATCAGAAGATGGGGGTTTGAGACCAGCCGCCAGTCCTCTAACATACAGACATGCAGTGCGTCTGCTGTGAGCAGCGGGCTAACCTGCTGTCGTCATGTTGTTGAGGGGGGCCTACCTGCTGTAGGAGGGAGTTCATGGTCCTGTTCAGGTTGTCAAGCTGTGCCTCAGCTTGGTCCAGATGATAGGCTGGACTCTTCTCCCAGGACAGCAGAGACTGGTGGAGAGAGGAGGAGTGAGCAGGGGGGAGAAGGAGAGAGGAGGAGTGATCAGGAAGTAAAAGTTTTATGAGTTTGAGAGTGTGGCTCATCACATCGGTGTGAGTTCAGGTCTGGCGTGGAAAAGCGTGGTGTGTGTGTGTGTTGTCTCACCAGGACATCTCTGGTGTCGTTCTCAAGGGAGACCAGGACCATGTAGGGCGCCAGGATGACCCCGGTCAGGTTGATAGACAGGAAGGAGCGCTCCACTTCCTCCAGGTCGTCCAGCAGCACACCCGTACACTGATCAGCACATGCTGGAAAACAGGCAGGTTAGGACCTCTAGATTGCTGTGTTGATTATGTGTGTGTGTGTGGAGATCAGGGTACACTCACAGACACACACGTCTCCTTCCAGGACGTGTCTCTCCTGACACTGATCACACAGATGACCTCTGACCCCTGGCCTGCACTCACACTGGCCAGTCAGGGCGTCGCACGCGGCGTGGAGCGACCCCGACTCGCTGCACTGACAGGGCTGACAACGCCCCCCCGCAAGCGAGGGGTTACCATAGTAACCCATCGAACACCTGTGTGCGGGGAGAGAGAGCTCTTGTTAATCAGAGACTGTGTGTGAGGGTTTGACCGAGTGTGTGGAGTGTTCGGAGTGTGTGTAGAGGAGTGTGTGCTGGGTAGAGTGTGTCACCTCTCGCAGTAGCGTCCCTCATAGCCAGGCTGACAGGCCTCACAAAGGAAGTCTCCTAGCAGGCCATCCAGAGCACACGTTGGACTGAAACTACACACACACACACACACACACACATATAAATCATGATAACAGATCACTTCCTCTATCACTCCTCTATGACACCTATGACACCTCACACCTATATGAAGGTTTCAAACCTGTTCAACTAAGAGAGCAGAATTAACATGGGGGAAGGTGTACCTGTTTTCCTTCAGGGGGCAGGCACAAAGGGAGCAGTCACTGACTGAACCCTTCACCTGGCCATAGTACCCTGGGGCACACACGTTACAGTGCCCCCCGGCAGTGTGGTGCTGGCAGCCCTGAGAGACGAAACAAACAAACCCACCATGTAAACAGATGATGAATGTGTGTGTATGACAGCTTACGGCTGAGTGTATGCTTGGGTAAGTGTGTGAGCATCCCTGTGTGTGTGTGTGTGTGTGCATGCATCCCTGTGTATGCATGTGTATGCATGTGTGTGTTACCAGGCATTCCCCAGTGTCTGTGTCGCAGGCCAGGCTGTGGTTGCTACAGCGACAGGGCACACAGGGCTGCATGAGGGGCCTCCTGGAGACTGTCAGGTCCAGCTCTGACACGGGCTGGCGGTAGTACCCTGGAGCACACTCCTATTGGACAACACAAAGGGGGAGGGGCTATCACTGACCGATACAGTACAGGATACAGTGTGTGTGTGTGTGCGTGTGGATGTGTGTGTGTACCTGGCAGGACAGTCCAGCGTAGCCAGCAGGACATTCACAGCTCTCTATCAGACTGGCCACATCCCCGTCTTCAGAACTGTCCTCCACATCCAATGCCGTTTCCATGGTGATGTTGGCAATCCTACAGAGACACACAGGTTGGTCACGTGTGCATGCGTGTGTGTATGCGTGGGTGTGTGTGTGTGGGTGTGTGTGTGTGCGTGGGTGTGTGTGTATGCATGGGTGTGTGTGTATGCATGGGTGTGTTTGTGTGCGTGTGTGTGTGCGTGGGTGTGTGTGTGTGTATGCATGGGTGTGTGTGTGTGTGCGTGGGTGTGTGTGTGTGTGTGTGTGTGGGTGTTCTGACCTGCTCTGCTGCATCCCTGTGCCATAGGAAGCCTTGATGATAACGTACTCTACTTTGCTGAGCACAGACAGGAAGTCAACATGGCTCACAGCCTTCTCTGAGACCGAGTTAAAATACTTCCACTGGTGCTGTGGGACACAAACACACACACATACATTCACTCAACAGACTGACACTGTAACTAACACAGGACCTGAGAATTCAGGTTAAACTAGCACTTCTTATGACATAAAAAACTAGAGCCTTAATTTGATCTTCAACAACTGTGATGACTAAGGGTGTGTTTGATATGACATGCAGTGCTTCAGTACCTCAGTGAGGGGGACATCTTGGCGCGTTCTGACCCCATTGTCGGGGGCGACCAGATCGGTGTAGATGACCAACTTCCTCAGGTGTCCTCCCCTTATTAGAACCTGTGGCTCGTGATTGGCTAGTCCTGTCCCATCCTCGGCGTAGAACGCCACGGAGTACGACAGCCTCCCGCCATACGACAGCAGCTGGAGAGCAGGACAGGGATCAACTATGAGTGTGTGTGTGTGAGTGTGTGTGTGTGTGTGTGTGTGTGAATGAGTGACTGTTTGTGAGTGTGTACCTTGTTTCCTTGGTATTGTGAGGGCAGCCTCCAGTAGTAAGGTCCAGTCAGCGTGTGTGTGTGTATCTCCCTGGTATCCAGCAGCATGTCTGCCCCCTGCTGGTAGACCCCCTCCACTGCACCCTGCAGCTGAGACTGACTCACCAGCCTCAACAGCTCTGGATCCTCACCCAGAGTAATCTAAACACACACACACACACAAACACATTTCACATAAATACCATAGCTTGATTCTTAAGACTGTTTTTCTATCTCTCTCTCTCTCCCTCTTTCTCTTTTTACCCTCCATTTTAGTCATTTAGCAGACGCTCTTATCCAGAGCGACTTACAGTGAATACAGGGACATTCCCCCGAGGCAAGCAGGGTGAAGTGCCTTGCCCAAGGACACAACGTCAGTTGGCATGACCGGGAATCGAACTGGCTACCTTCGGATTACTAGCCCGATTCCCTCACCGCTCAGCCACCCTCCCCATCCTTCACTCCACCCTCTCTCTCCTTCTCCGTCCCTGAACCTGGCACGGCGGGCAGGAGGCAGCAGCTTGGTGGCCCACACAGATGGCTCCTCCGTTTCAGAGGACGAGGCAGCATCTGTTTAGGCGTCGCCCCCTCCGCCATCCCCATGGCGACCAATTAAGAGCAAACTAACGAGCTCCACTCAGCCTCCCTCAGTGTTCTAACGAGGACACGGAAGGTGAAGGCGGTAGCGTGTACGTACCGGCGTCCTGACCATCCCTCCCAGCTCCTCGCAGACAGGGGAGACCCCGGAGCAGTAGCAGGGGCTGCACCCCGCAGGGTTGTCCCCTGACAAACCAAACGTACCCGTAACACATTCGTCACAACCTGCTCCGCCCACGTTGACCTGCAGAACACAGAGGCAGGGGAAGGGGGTTTGAATAACGTCGCTCTTTCTCCACCATTTTCTGTCTCTTACATTTACATTTAGTCATTTAGCAGACGCTCTTATCCAGAGCGACTTACAGTAAGTACAGGGACATTCTCCCCGAGGCAAGTAGGGTGAAGTGCCTTGCCCAAGGACACAACGTCATTTGGCACAGCCGGGAATCGAACTGGCAACCTTCAGATTACTAGCCCGCTTCCCTAACCGCTCAGCCACACACGCGTGTGCGCTCACACACGCACCTTGCAGAGGCAGGCCCCGGTCTCCTGACAGTCACACACTCCCAGCTCAGCATCACAGAACTCCTCCTGGGTGCCGTTGACGTTGCAGTTACACGCCTTGCATTGTGGGTAGTCCCGGTGGCCCTTGGCACAGCGGTCACACCTCCTGCCAGAGAACTCCGCCCTGCACAGGCAGTGACCGCCGGTGAGGTCACACTGGAGGGAGGAGCTACCGGCCTCGCTGCAGTCACATGACTAGACAGGAAGCAGACAGGAGTAGATCAGTGAGACAACAGGCCCAGACTGACGAGACAGAGAAAAGGTGTGTGTCCTTATAGACAGACAGAGTGAGAGATGATAGAAAGTGTCCCAGGGTGGTACCTTGCATCCTGACACGGGGTCGTGACCCCAGTACCCCTCCTCACACATCTCACACTTCTCCCCCTCGGTGTGGGGGGGGCAGATACACTCCCCCGTGTCCCGGTGACAGCTGCCATGGGTGTGGGCACAGTCACACTCTGAGGGAGAGGGAAAGAGTATCATATCAAGGAGAATCATATTTTCTTAGCTTCGGTTCAGTGTAAAAAACACACCATTGATTGGGGTGACTGGTTACGTGATCTTACTGGTGCAGCCGTTGTCTTGGTAGTTGTAGTAACCGTGGTGACAGTGCTCACACTTGTCCCCGGCCACGCCCCCGATGCACTGGCAGCGTCCCTCCTCATCACATGACTGGGAGAGAGAGGCTGATTGGCTGCAGTTACAGGCCACACAGCCTTGGCCACTCAGCAGGCCATGGAAACCATCCTAGCAACAGAAACCAGGACAACAGTGTTACTCCTGGTTCCCTCCTCCTCCTCCTCTCTCCCGGGTGATCCACCTTGGCTCCGCCTCCTACCTGACAATGATCACACTTGTCCCCGTCCACGTTGGCTCTACAGCTGCACCGCCCCGTCTCCTGGTCACACATCCCAGAATACGAGCCGTTTCCATGGCAGCCACAGGCTGGAAGAGATAGGAAAGAGACAAGAGGTCATCAAACACACACACTCGCCAGGATGGGTGACGCTGATCGGAGGTCACTAACTACAGCCCACAGAGGTCAGGGGTCACATGCAGAAGATCTGGTCATATCTAGACAGATGTCATGTGATCTATTACCATGGCGTCACTCAGACAAGGTCGTTTTTACCCAAACCAGTATTTTGTCTAGTCTTGAGGTTTGTCTCAACATTCTCTTCCAAATCTTCGAAGGCCGCAACAACTCTTACGTTGGCAGTTCTTGGCAGTGATGGCGTCTCCATAGTAACCGTCCTGGCAGCTCTCACACTGGCGCCCGCTGGTGTGACCAATGCACTTCAGACACGCCCCTGTGACACTGTCACAATGGCCCGCCTCCCGCCGGTCCACGTTGCCGTTACAATCGCACACCTCACACACTTGGCCAGGAACCGTGGGGTCGCCGTGGTAACCGTTAGCACACCTGAGGGCAGGGAAGGGGAGGTCAGAGGTCAGGGTAAGAGCAGGAAGTACAGACAGGAAGGGGAGGCAGATGGGTCAGGATTGATTCATATTCACACCTTTCGCAGTTGGTTCCTGTATATCCTAGCTGACACTGGTCACATGACGCCTTCCCAGGCTCCTCCAGCACACAGGTGGGGCTGAAACTGTAACAGGACACAGAAGCACAATGAGGACATCACACAAACCTGGGATCAGCTGGCTAACTAACTAATTAGCTTCCCTAATCACTGCAGTCATTCTCTGTCAGAGGGACAGCTTATGTTACCAATGAACAAAACTATTGTGAAAAAACAGTCAGCTTGTGGTGGCAGCCATACTTGTTGGAGTCGAGAGTGAGCGGGCAGGCACATCTCTGGCAGTCCTCGGGGGTACCCTCTGTGGCATCGCCATAGTAACCAGCCTGGCATTGGTTGCAGTGGGGCCCTGTGGTATTGTGGGTACAGTCCTGGAGAAGATTTAAGGAGACAGAGTCAAAGTAAGCAAACACACACATGCCATTACACTGCAGGGCACTCTCCACGGCAACAATAAAGGTCTAGAACGTTTCCTGGAATGTGGGAGGAAGATCCTGTTCCACAGACAGACGTCCTGTGTGTTTGGTGCCCCTGACTCGGTCTGTAAGCAGAAGCTCCCTCTTCAGCAGCAGTCATATCATAACCATATAGGAACATGTAGAGAGGACCATGTAGAACATAGACCTTAACTCTCTATGACCTCTGACCTCTCCTGTCATAACATTGAGCAGAGGATACACACTACATACAGAGGCTGTCTGGACTCCTCTCCAACCCTGCTCCTGGATAGCTACCCTCCAGTAGGTCTAATCTCCAACCCTGCTCCTGGATAGCTACCCTCCAGGAGGTCTAATCTCCAACCCTGCTCCTGGATAGCTACCCTCCAGGAGGTCTCCTCTCCAACCCTGCTCCTGGATAGCTACCCTCCAGTAGGTCTAATCTCTAACCCTGCTCCTGGATAGCTACCCTCCAGGAGGTCTAATCTCCAACCCTGCTCCTGGATAGCTACCCTCCAGGAGGTCTAATCTCCAACCCTGCTCCTGGATAGCTACCCTCCAGGAGGTCTAATCTCCAACCCTGCTCCTGGATAGCACACAAACAGCTTCCACTCCAACCCACAAAGCCTGGACGTCTATTACGTCTGAGTGTACGGAGGCTCACCAGGCAGGCGCCGTTGATGTCACACTGGGAGGCGTGTTCGTTGCACTCACACGGGAGGCAGTTCCCTCCGAACAGGATCCCGTCCACACGGTAGAACCCTGGGACGCAGTACTGCAGGGAGAACACACACACACGCATGAACAACACAGCTCTGTTAGCACTTCACTGCAACATGCAGCCACGTTTCAAAGGCAGGTTCTGTGTAGAGCTAAACACTCCCTCCTCAGTCATGTGACCTGGGTGCTTACCTCACAGGAAGTGCCTGCGTAGCCCCAGGGACATTCACACTGCTCTACGGGCCGGGCCAGAACCGGGTTTGCAGCGTTGGGGTCCGCCATGTCCAGAGACACAGAACTGAGCCTGGAGGAGGCAGAGGGAAAGGGGCAGGGTTGGGAGAGGAGACTATTGTAGTTTATGAAGACCCATCCTGGAGGAGAGGAGACTACAGCAGCCTATAGAGACCCATCCTGGAGGAGAGGAGACTACAGCAGCCTATAGAGACCCATCCTGGAGGAGAGGAGACTACAGCAGCCTATAGAGACCCATCCTGGAGGAGAGGAGACTACAGCAGCCTATAGAGACCCATCCTGGAGGAGAGGAGACTACAGCAGCCCTGTGTCTCACCGTATGGCACCCTGTGCCGAGGCGTTGAGGTGGGCTCGGATCCGGAACCCGGCCAGGTCGGCCAGAACCGTCATCACCTCGTCCCTCTGGATCTGCCTCCCCGACACCAGGTCCACAAACGCCTCCGGAACCATCTCCACGGCAACGCGCTGCTCGCGTAGGGGCGTGAGGAAGACCTGGTGGGGTGGGGTCTGGAGCAGCCTCCTCCCATTCCCCTGGGACACACACACAACCACGTAGACACACACACACACACAACCACGTAGACACACACACACACACACACATGGGTTAGAATCAGTAGGCTGCCTGGCTGGAACAGATAGGCGGAGTTCCTGCTGGTGACCTCTGAGGTTAGGGTCAGGGCTTACCTCTATAATCAGGTCAAAGTGCGATGGCAGAGTCTTGTCCTCGTTGTCAATGGAGATGTCGTAGGCGACGCTGTAGTTCAAATAGCCTCCGTAGGACGCCAGCTGGAGAGCGTATGGGGGGGGGGGGGGGGGGGGAGAATGAGGGCCATGTCAGAGATGATTGGTTAATATATAATTGGTTATTATAATTGGATATTGTAGCAGCTCTGATCTCCACAGGCTAACGAGGAGCTGAAGCTTGTTAATACAGAGATTAATACACTCTAATATTAATTACTGACACCCTGGGAGAGAGATAAGAGACAGTGGAAACAGGGGAGAAGAGGAGAGAGTCAGAGAGACAGAAAGAGAGCGAGAAAGAAGACAGAGCGAGGGAAAGACAAGGAAAAAGAGGGGTTTAGAGAAAGAGAGACAAGAGAAGAGAGGTAAGAAAGAGGAGATGAGAAGAGGAGATATAGAAGAACAGAGAGAGGAGGAGAGAGAGAGGAACCTACTCTGTTCCCCAGGAAGGAGTCTGGCGCTGCCCAGGTGGAGATGTAGGGGTTGGCAGGACCAGACGTGGTGTTGCCGGGGACGATGAGGTTGTTATCGTCGGCGATGGGGGCAGTGTAGACTGAGGAAGTATGAGTTGAAGGGAGGAGCCAACCGTTGGATACCACCACCTGAAAACCCAGGAGAGTTTGTGTATGTATTTATATGTAGTGTATGTGCGTGTGTGTGTGCTGTATTTCTGTGAGTGTGTGCGTGTGTGTTACCTGTGAGGTAGACCAGGGGGAGCTCTCACAGACTCCAGACACACCAAAGCAAAAGCACTCAGTGCAGCCCTCAGGGTTGCTGCCCTGCAGGTTGAAGAAGCCCTGCTTACACAGGTCACAATGGGCACCCATCACGTTCTCCTGGAACACACACACACACGACACAGTCAAGAGGAGAACACAGAGTAAGGCTTTCAAGAATATAAACATACTGTACACAAATGCCTACATGCATATATATACACATAAATCCCTTTATAGTTTGTACACACACACATGCACATCCCTATACACAGACAGGGACAGTCAGGTGCTACCTTGCAGATGCAGGGGCGACAGGGGTCAATGTTGAGGCTGCCGTCCAGGCTGCACTCACAGCGAGAGCACAGGGGGAAATCTCTGTATCCAAACGCACAGCGGTCACATCGCCGGCCGGCAAAGCCCTCCTTACACACACACTGTCCCACCGGCAGACCTGCACACACACACACACACAGTATGAGCTCAACACGTCTAGTTAAAATATGAGAGAGAGAGAGAAACAGAGGGAGAGGGCTAAGAGATGTGTGTGTGTTGGCGTGTTGACCTTGGTCTGGCTTGGCGTGCTCCTCGTCTCTGATACAGACCGCAGACTGGGACCCTCGCATGTCACAGTCACACTGCTCACAGGGCTCCTCGTCGTAGGGAGACACCTACACATACACACACACATATACACACCACACACACACACACACAGGGAGATACACATTCCACAGCTGAACTCATAGTCTGCTGACACACTGTCCTGTACAGAGACACTTACAATGGCCGGTCTGGGCTGTGTAAGTAACTAGGGCCACACACGCTGAGTGGTTTTATTGGACTAATAATGTGAGACAGTGAGGAGTGGAGGACAAAAGCTGTGTGGGGTCTGGGGGGGGCAAGAGAAGAGAGGCAGGGAGGGGTAGAGAGAGGAGGAAGGGAGGGAGAAAGAAGAGGATGAAGGAAGGGGGAGGGAGGGAGGGAGGGAGGGAGGGAGGGAGGGAAGGAGGGAGGGAGGGAGGGAGGGAGGGAGGGAGGGAGGGAGGGAGGGAGGGAGGGAGGGAGGGAGGGAGGGAGGGAGGGAGGGAGGGAGGGAGGGAGGGAGGGAGGGGAGGATGAAGGAGGAGGGGTTTACCGAGAGAGGTCTGTAGAACCTGTCAGCACAGGTCTCACAGTTGACCCCTGTGGTGTTCTGGGTGCAGGAGATGCACACGCCCCCCCCTTGCAGACGACCCTGCATGTTGATGCTCCAACCGCGCTCAGCCACCGTCTGGTTATAGTAGCAGTCCTCTGCCTTGCCATGGCAGTTACACTCTGGGGGAGGGAGGGGGTGGAGATGGGTTAGAAAACCAGCCTTAGTAATTATATAAAGTCCATGGTCCCTTGCGGGGTGGAGGGCTGTGTGTGTGTGTATGTATTTGTGTGTGTGGGGGGGGGGGGACTCACTCTCACACGTGGTCCCGAAAGAGCGGGTTCCAGGTTGCCACGGTTCCTGGTGGTATCCAGGGCAACACTCGTTGCAGCTCTCGCCACAAGTGTTATGCTCACACTCACACTGTAACTTCTGATTGGACGAGACACAGAGAGAGGAGGAGTTACACATACGCAAACACACATGAAATTCCTGTTTGTGCACCCATCACACACACACTCTAAGATGAGATGGCTTCTTGCGGGGTGTGAGGTGGCACCAGTGTGAGGTGTGTGAGTGTGTGTGTGCAAGTGTGAAATGTGTTTGAAGACGTTGAATGAGTATGCATATGAGTGTGTGTGTGTGTTTTCTTATCCCCCTGTTAACGTGACAGCCCCTTTAATGAGCTGGCACTCTCTGGCAGTACCCACAACTAACAACCTGGTCCTGCCGATATAACCTTCAGAAACAGTTCAACAACAACTAAATCACTTAACAAGAGTGAACTCGAGGTGACCCCATAAACAGTGTGTGTTGTTGTCTGTTTTTGTGTGTGTGTGTGTCTGTCTGTGTGTGTGTGTTTGACACCCCCAGCTCCCTCCCAGAGACATTGATTTAGTGTTCCACTCTGAGTGGGGAACAAAAGATGATTGACAGCTCCTGTGTGTTTTTGGGCAGGCAGGGCGGGGGGCAGCCCTGGTTACCTTGGTGACGGGGTCCAGGGGGCAGCTCTGGGCGTGGCCGTAGCAGATGCACATCCCTCCCACAGAGATGTCCTTGATGGAGTAGTAGTACTGGAGACACACACGTACAGCCCAAACACACACGTTAGTACAGTACTGCGGAAAATATCTTGCAGTTCAGACAACCATGGTCAGATCCTTTCCCTGGCTGTGGTCAGATCCTGTCCCTGGCTGTGGTCAGATCCTGTCCCTGGCTGTGGTCAGATCCTGTCCCTGGCTGTGGTCAGATCCTGTCCCTGGCTGTGCCCGTGCGCGTACCCGGCGTGTGACGATGGGGTCCAGCTCCTTGGGGTCCCGGTGACTGAGGGTCATGAGGTCGGCATTGAGCGTGCGTATTCTCTGGAGGCGGAGCCTGATGTAGCGGGCGGAGGTGAAGTCCAGCAGCTTAGGGGTGAGGTCATCAGCACTGGGGCGGCCGTTGATCAGGGAGGTGTGGATCTGGAAGAGGAGAGCGGGAGGTGGAAGAGAGGAGAGCGGGAGGTGGAGGAGAGGAGAGCGGGAGGTGGAAGAGAGGAGAGCGGGAGGTGGAGGAGAGGAGAGCGGGAGGTGGAGGAGAGGAGAGCGGGAGGAGGTGGAGGAGAGCGGGAGGTGGAGGAGAGCGGGAGGAGGAGGAGAGCGGGAGGAGGAGGAGAGGAGAGCGGGAGGTGGAAGAGAGGAGAGCGGGAGGTGGAGGAGAGGAGAGCGGGAGGAGGTGGAGGAGAGCGGGAGGTGGAGGAGAGGAGAGCGGGAGGTGGAGGAGAGCGGGAGGAGGAGGAGAGCGGGAAGAGGAGGAGAGCAGGAGGTGGAGGAGAGGGGGAGGTGGAGGAGAGGAGAGCGGGAGGTGGAGGAGAGCGGGAGGAGGAGGAGAGGAGAGCGGGAGGTGGAGGAGGAGCAGCAACGGAGTAGAAAAGGACAGGAGCGAGGAAAGGGGGAGCAGAACACATTTATGAAAATTAGAAGATCTTATATAATATGTATAATATTACATGTCCATAATGATGACCTCAGCAGTACCCCGCTGCCCACTGTCTCCATGGTGACCTACCTCTCCATGCTCCAGGGGTACCAGGCGGGAGTAGTAGGATGTACAGATGACCTCATCGTCTCTCTTGTAGGTGGGCGGGCCCAGACGGGGCGTGATGTTGTAGTGAGTCAGACACTCTGTGTCGCTGATGGCGTAGTACTGCCAGGGTGTGAACTCCACGCCGTCTAGAGAACGTTCCAGAATCCAGTTACCAGAACGGGGCGAGTTAGCTGCCTTGATGATCACATAGGCTACCTGGAAGATCTGGAGACACACACACACATAGAAGCTGAAATACACACCCCTACACACACGTCAACACAGCAGACACTGTATTGTGACTTCCCAGAGTATAGACAATGTGTGTAGGAGCAAGGCTAGCTGATAGAGAAGAGAGATCTTCGTGTTACTGTGGAGCTACAAGGTCTCATTCTAATCAGGTTTAGCTCACTCTGACCCTCAAAGACACACACACACCAACACACACACACACCAACACACACACACACACACACACCAACACACACGCACGTGGCTCTGTTAATGTATGACCGTATTGACTGTCACATGACATCTAGTCAAAAAGTGTACAAGGCCTTCTGGACTGTGACCCCCCCCCCCCCCCCCCCCCCCCCACACACACACACACTGACACATTTATTCATTTAGCAGACGCTCTTATCCAGAGCAACACCCACTCTCTCCCTCTCCCTCTTCTCTCTCCAGGGGTGTGAGGCCTAGCCTAGCTGAGCCAGCTACTTTGTAAATCCTGTTTCTACAAACACACCAAACAAACCCCCTTTCATCCGGCGCTGCCACCCCCACCCCCCCCCCATCTCCCTCTAACCCCTCGGCCACCAGTACTCTCCCTCCCTCACCCAATCCCGACCAAATAACCAATCGAGTCCTGGCTTTGCCCCCCTCCCCCTGGAGCACTGCTGCTTAACATTCATACAGTAGATCACCAGGGATCACCCCTCTCAGACCCCCTCACACTTCCCAAGACTCACAGACAGAGGTGACCTCAGGAATGTACCTTATGATTGATCTCGTTTCATATGAAAATAATTACAAGGATGTTTCCTGCAACCTTAAAACTGTGTGTGTGTATGTGAGAGAGAAAGAGAGGGAGAAATGAAGAAAGAAAGAGTGAGAACTATTTGGATGCTTGTTTACTTGCAGCTTAGCTACAACAGAGAGGACACTTTTATCCTCACAGAGCCAAATATCTCTCCCTTGTTCTCTTTTTCCTCCACGTCTCCCCAGGACAGTTGATGAGTGAGGTTGAGGGTAGACAGAGAAGTCAGATTAAAGCTAACAGAGATATCAGAGACAGCAGAGTGGTTTTCCAGCTCCTAGCCCCCAGACACTGGTTAACTTTCATCCAGTTATGGTGTAATTAGAGGTGATTCAGTTGCTAGGGGACAGGAAACAACTACTCTGATGTAGGTCCTTGTGTATGTATATCAAGCACTGAAGGATGGAAAGGAGAAGAGAGAGAGACCAGACAAAAATATATCAGAGAACTCTAGAGGGTACAATTTCTGAGGAAATTGTAAGGTGTGCTTGATATAGCCTAGTAAACCTATTGTATAAACTTATATCAAATGTTGAAACATTTGGAGAAAGACAAGATATTTGATACATACATTTTTCATCTGATATGTCTGTATATTAAAGTATGCATACTTACTATTGAAGATTGCACAGATTAAAAAGCATACAGCATAAAGATACCAGAGAAAGGGACCAAGAGAAACCAGAAAAAGAAAGAGAGAGACCAGAGACTCCCAGAGAGACCATATTAACCAATATCTCAGAGATAGTCCCACCTCCCACTTCCACAGTCTCTTCATCCCATTACCAGGACCTTACTAACCAAACAGGACAGACACCATTTGGCTCTCCATCCTGGCCCCCCCAGGAAGCAAAGCTCTCTCTCCCTCTCTCTCACACACACACACAAACACACACACACTTACACACACACACAGACACACACCACAAACACACACACACTTACACATAGCCTCTGCTGTCCAAACAGCCCTAGTCTACTCAGCTGTGTTGGCTGACACTGTCCTTCACCGAGATCTCCAGCACCTCCACCCCCTCTCTTATACACACACACACACACGCTACCTCTATCTCTCTCTCTCTCTGTCTTTGCTCTGTTCCCCTTTCTCTCTTTCCTGTTGTCTCCCATCCAGTGTCCCCCCCCCACCCACCTCATCCTCCTCCCTCTTCAACCTCTCCTTCTCCTGCCCTCCTAGTCCCCATTCTATTCTTTGTGTTGTCCTCCCCCCTCTCCTTCCTCCACAGGACAAAAGGCCTGACTCATCTGCTGCCTGCAGCAAAACGACGGACCCTGCCACACTACTGCAACCTAGATTCAACTGGTTCAGTGGTCAGGCAACAGGCGAGACACCGAGTGTGTATGTGTGCTTATGCGTGTGTGTGGTTTAGCTGTCTCAGGCCTGTTTGGACCAGTCCTCCCAGACTCTATCTGTACCAGACATTACCTGAGGCGCTGGACACGTGTGTGTGTGTGTGAGTTACAGAAAGAGACTCCTACCTGTCTCAGGTCCAGAGTGATCGTAACCCAGTGGAACTGTCGTCCGTTCTTTATGCTGGGGCTCTGCCACCATCTGTTGGTTCCGTCGATGGCGTTGGTGATTGGATGTTGCTCTGTGATGGAGAGGGCAGACATGGTTCTTGACGTGCGAGTGATGCTTTACAGCTGGAGTATGTTAGCCCTCTAAGCCTGCAGCCATAGAGAGGCATGTCGGTGTTATACGGCTGACTCATCTGTCTGAGAGCGCGCACACACACAACGGCACTGCTACTGCTGGGCTGAATTATCTCCATCTCTCTTGAAGGAAGGGTTCAAATGACTAGGATGGTACTGGGTCCTGTGTGTGTGTGTGTGTCCTACCTTTGGGGTTGCTGCTGTTGGCGTCGCAGATGCGGCATTGTGGGTTGCGTATGGGTCGTCCTGGGACGTGCTCCACCAGCTTGCAGTACATCTCCGGCTCTGGGTCTCCACACGTGGCGTTGGTGCTGATGTCAGCGTTACTGGCCAGGTTGGTCAGGATAGCCGGGAAAAGGCCTGGGAGGAGGGGGGGGGGGGGAGAGGACACCGAAGGTAATATGATATGGTAACTGTCACAGTCCAGAGATCTCTATCTGTCTCTCTCTCACGCACACAACCTAACCTCATTTCTTGCAAATCTCAGGCACAACCTTCACTCTAAACACACACACACACTGGCCCCCACATGCTCCGTTATTTACATGCACCATTGCACTGAAATGACCAGGTGTGGGACAATAGACAAAGACTGCTACACAAACATCCACACATACGCAAACACACACAACCACACACACAGCCCCAGCCTTTCTTAAGTACTGCTTTGTATTCCCGCTTCTCCTCCCAGACCCCCAGTCTGACTGGGTCTTATTAAAACTGCAAGAGGTTATAACTCCATCCATAATAACAGTCTTCATCCAAGGAAAAAATTTTTTATCCTACTATACCTCAGGGATCTAGTCATTCCCAGGAGAGCAGAGCCTCAGGGTCACTGAATGTTAATCCCAGTCCTGATTTTAAAGCTGTAATATAATCCAATACCTCTGTTTATCTTTAATCCCTCCACTGTTCCCTCACAAGCATTCCTGAGGGGCCACAAAAGCCCCACAGCCACACATGCTTAGGTAAGGAGTCTTTGGACTAATGACAAGGAACATTAAAGGCTAAATTAACCTGGTTCAATTCCTGCCCTGGATTGTTTCCAGTCCTAGACTTGTTTGACACCATAGTTGTACTGGGTCCTAGGGGTCTGTCTTCATTTGGTGGCCCCCAGAATAAGGGTTGTTCTCTGTGCCAAAGATGACGTAGATTAATTATATTTATACAGAAGGTAGTTATCATGGCAAAAAAAACTCTGAGGATTTAATATATCAAAAAGCTCTCGTCAGTGAAACTAGAACAAGCAATTTTGACATTTGAAATGATTCAAAGCACAATTATTGTTTTAAATAAACAGTATCATGCTGTCACATATGGAATCATTCATGATGTCAGATCTAGCAGAATATGGAAGCAAGGCAGAAGGCAAAAATAAAAATATTTTTGATAAAAGTGTTGTATAAACTAGAAACCTTTGTGTGAAAAGGTTTTGAAAAGCTTGAAAAGTTGAACAAATATGTGTGGCCAAAAAGGATTTACATTTTTTTTTTTCATCATTGAGTACTTGATGAGGACTGTACTGTACTCTCCTGTACTCTGCTGTACTCTGCTCTGCTTTATTCTGTTTAGGCTTCTCTTTTCTCCTCTCTCCTCTCCTGTCACTGTGTGTGAAAAAGTTTTGAAAGGTTGAAAAAGAAAATCAAAGAAAATGTTTCAGAAAAACTGCAAACTTTTGGTGTTGTGTTGTGTGTGAACAAAAAGTTTTGAAAGGTTGAAAAAATATTTCTCAAAGCATACCCAGTATTATCTGAAAGTCACACAGACAGGTTAAAGTGCTTGTCTTGCCTTGCTGCTTGATACTATGTGTTACTGGAGTCTTAATGATTAACACCTAGTAGCCAGGTCAGGAATGAGGCTGGAGAACACAGTCTGGGGGGGTTTGGTCACTCAAGGCCAGAACACACAGAGACTAATTCAGTCATATCTATTCAGTGCTAAACAGAGAGCTGGGAAAAGGAGTTGAGACCAGGGAGGGGAGCAGAACACCTCAGTGTGTTTGCTGAGCTAAAACATACTAGCTGCTTAATGACTCTTTATTTATGGGGACAAGTAGAAGTAGCCTTAAACTTCAAAGTTATATTGTGTGTGTGTGTGTGTGTGTGTGTGTGTGTGTGCATGTGGACGCAAGACAGTGGCAGGCCTATAGGACATGCACAGAGATTATAAATGATCAGATTCTATCAGTTCAGTGGGGATCTTCTCTGAGACATGGGGTGATTGGAGCAAGAGTAACAATACAGGTGGAGATATGAAGCTTTGTTCTAGAACCAGTGCTGGGCTAGGCTTCTCTGTGCTAGAAGCTTCCACATCTTCTCTGTTCTAGATCCCCCCACACCTTCTCTGTTCTAGAACCGCCCACACCTTCTCTGTTCTAGAACCCCCCACACCTCCTCTGTTCTAGAACCCCGCCCCAAACCCCCCATCTCATGACTGACTGAAAGCCAGATGGTCGAGATAACAACTGACACAATCCCACTGATCTCTGCTGCGGCATCCAGAGATAACATTGACCAGAGCAGTGTGAGGTACGACTCCAAACTCTGGGCTGTTTCTCATTAGCAGGAACCCTGGTATCTGATGCCTGTGGGGAAAGATACCACCAGTCTAAAGGGAGCTGCAGGTCAGGAGACTCATAGGATGCCCAGGAAGTCTGGAAGCCCATCCAGGACGCTTCAGATCCCATCAGCTCAGCGGCTCACAAGTTGTAGTTTGTAGTCGTGGCTACAAGTTTAAACTAATCCGATTTTTACTGCTCTCCTCCTCTTTCTCCTCCTCTCTCAGACTGACATGGCCTCCAGCCAAACTCATCTCTCCTCTGTCATTATCACAGAACTCCAGGCCACCCTCAAACACACACCCACACACTAGACAGAGTTGACGGTGACACATCGTTCGGGATTGTATGAATAATCTAGCCTGGGTGTTATAACCCGCTGAGGCCCTAGAGTCCCTCAGGTGTTACTATTGACAGCTCTAATGGCCTGGCAAACAGATGGGGGCAGACCATCCTGGTCCTGGAGATGGGCAGAGTGGGCAGCTGTGAAGGGTCTGTCTGGTGTGAATCCTGGGGGACCACCCAGGAAGTGCTGGAAGAACTGGACCTGCACACACACAGCCAGGCCAGGTCTGCTCAGGGTAAACTGGGCTTGGATAGGCCATGTTGGGCTAGGTTGTGCTAGGCCAAATTCAATCTTTCATTTTATATTTTTAGTAGACTGTGCATTTCTCCCTGACTTCCACATAAATTGAGAAGTTTCCCTGACTTTTCAATTTATGTGGTACAGTGACTGTACCACATAAATTGAGAAGTCTATGCAGACGGAGTGCGGTGCAGACGGATTCAGAAGATTAAATTGAGAAGTCAGACTTCTCAATTTATGTGGTACAGTGACTGTACCACACAGTACAATTGACTTCTCAATTTATGTGGAAGTCATGGAGAAATGCACTCCGTCTGCACCGACACAATCTGCATTAAAACTTTTCCTTGATGACCACTCGATTGTCATGGCTATAGGCCTGTGTAAGCCCGCTGCCGGAGGGCCCTAGTCCGTTAGCATGACTGTGCGGGACCTAGAATCCGGGGGGAGGCGGCGACTTTGTCATTCATCAGCATTACAATGGGTTGGAATTCCTCTCGTGGGAACCTCTTAAGTAAAGACCGTTAGGAATGAACGCTGCTAAAGTGACAAAACTAATGAAGGATTTACAAAAACGCCGATTTAAAATAACCTGAGTCCACTCACCATGATATTAGGGGTGTAATAAGCAGTTTCTGACTTTATTCCCCCTTAAAAAAACTAAACACTTTTAACTGTTTCTTTTTGCAACAGAAATGAAGTCTATTTGTTCAACAAACACAAGTATAAACGTTGCCTATCGATGCTTTTCATACATTAAACTGAATAAATGGGATAAGTCATGAGCGGTAAGAGCCCAGGCTAGCTTTTTACAGAACTTGATTAATCACTCAACCACAATATTCAACCCAAACCAAATAATCTGTATAATAATTAAATTAAATAATGCACCAGATTTCATGTAGCCTATCATTGTCTTCAACACAGGTGCATTTACTATCTAGCAAACAGCCGTTGGTATAGTTGCGTCCTCGTGGAGAGGGGACAGATAGAAAGTGCAGAGTCGGGAGGAACTGTATTATTTCCAGCTCACCTCTCTGCTGGCACTCCACAGTAGCTGTCCACAGCATCGCGATCACGCAGAGTACCCGCATCTCTCTCAGCGTGGAGATCACGGCTTCTGCTCCGATCCTGTGGTAGGGTATCTAGGCTACTACAAATATAAATCAATCAACTTCAGCTAAAGTCCTGCAGAAGTCTTTCTACTTTATGCAAGTCAACAGCCAGTCTGCGTCCAGCACTTTCTCTCTTCCCTCTCCCTTCTCTCATTCATTCAACTCTAACTTTTGTCTCTACCCCTTTTTTTATGCTGTCCCGTTGAAGTCTCCAACGGACCGCACCATCCCTGGAGACGCGGGGGTGCGTGACCAGACTTTGCAGTGATGCAAAAACCGTCACATAGTCCCAGCTCGGTTAATGGTATTGAACACATTCCAAGAGGTAACATTGTATAGTTTTGTTTGGGTGAACAATAGGCTACATATAAATGATTAGTATTTAAAGAATTAGGATTGTTGGCACTTCCACCAGTTTTAATTTTCAGCTGACCTTAAGTGAAGCGGTGGAGTCTGAACGGCAAAAATAGTTGGTAACCGTAGGGCAGTAATATCTTAGAACAAGTAACTAAACAATGCTCTAAACAAGGCAGAAATGAAGGACTGACAGACAGAAAGAAAGAAAATACATCAGAGGAGCTGGGTCATCTGAGGAAGACTAGGATGAAGAGGACGAAGAGGAGAATGAGAAGAGGAGTTTCCCCAAGTTACAGGTTAACAACAGGACCCAAGAAGGACGAGAGGAAGATGGAGAGGGGGTCACTCTTGGGGCATGTGTCTCAAGACTACGTGCAGATCTAGGACTCCACCTAGCGGTGACAGCACAATATTACAATCTGAGCCTCAGGTTCAAATGGGATGTATCTGTAGCGCCACCTGGTGGAAGGTTCAGAATATGAGAAAGAAGACAGAGAAGGAAATACCTACACACAAATCCAGTGTTAGGGTGGGGTAATGGGGGGATGGAGGTGCTGATGGATGAGCTGATGACAGGAGATGCGTGTGTGTGAGAGGTTTACTGCTGCCCTGCGGACCTGATCTCCACAAGCCACTCGATCCCTGTCTATGCACACACAGACCATTCTGCTGCACACATACCTACAGACATACCAGAGCTCATAGGAACTCCTACACTTGTTACTTGCCTCACGCACATACACCTACACATGCCAAATCTAAACAAGCTACTAACTAGGGCAATCATTTAGATTTAGAGTGCTGTCTTGGTCTGTTTTTATGTGTGTCGGTTGTATATGTGAGTATTTTTTAAGTGTGTGTTTTTGTTGACATGTTTTGGCTTGTTGGGGTGTTTACATGTTTGTGTGTGTGTTTGCGTGTGTGTGTGTGAGGTGTTTGTATCCCCAAGGACATGAAATCCCTCCGATAACTCCTGGCCCCGCCCCTTCCTCACACCATCCTCTCCTGAATCAGACCATTAGAAGATGGAGATGATCTGCTGGAATGTTCCCACGACAGCTGATATTCTCTCTCCCTACCTTCTCTCTGTCTCTTCCTCTGTAGTTGTCTCTCCTCTCCCTACCTCCTCCCCCTCCTCTCCTTAGTCTTCAAAAGACTGAAGCGTAGACTTTCCAACTCTGGGGTCTGACATCGGACCAAAAGGACAAGCTAGTGGTCTGAGGGTCTTTGTAAGGCTATTCCAGCCATAGGCAGGGCTACTTCAGCACCTGGGAACCACCTCAACTGCAGGTTTCTAACCCGGGTCACCTTGGCTAACTGAAGACTGGGCAGCAGGTACTGAGAGGCTAGAAGGAGATGTGTGTGTGTGTGGGGGGGGGGGGGACAAGGCTGGAGTTATACATAGACATAGTTATTACTGTCTTGATGTGTAACAAGATACAAGATACACACATACGTTCTCAAAATCACACAGGCATGCACACCCCCTTTACACGCACACACACACACATGCACCATCACTCTATGTATATGTGTGTGTGTGAGGGTCAGCAAGGCCCAGAACATCAAATAGCTAGAATGTCATCCTTGAGCTCTCTGGGCCGCAGCATGGTTAGTTAGCACCCGTCTCTGGGCAGGGGGGGGGGGGGGGGGGGGGAGTGACAGGGGCAGCTGGGTGGAGGGGCTTAAGAGATCAACTTCCCCCAACCTCTCCACCCTCATCAGCCCACCTCCTCAGTCCCAGACAGCTAACACTCATTTCAACTGCTGCAACGAGGGAGAGAAAGAGGTCTGGAGAGTCTCATTAGACGGATGCGAAACACTCTGTCTATATACTGAGGAGGGAGTAGTTAGAGTTAGGGGGTGGGAAAGAGGCAGGGGTTATGGTTGGGAGAGGAGATCCTAGGAGTGGAGTACTAGTAAGGAGGTGCTAGGGGTTAGTGGAGGCGATGGGGGCCAAGAAGTCAAAGGAGCTTTCTTCATCGGAGGAGGAGAAGAGGAGGCAGCAGGCGAGGAGGAGCGCCGGGCGGGAGGACAGCCTGACCTCGGCCGAGAGGATCCGCCGCTACACGGTGCGCCAGTTCGGCTACGCGGCACTTAGCTTGGCTCGCCGCGGCCTCAGAGAGCCCCCCGAGGAACTCTGGGAACTGGTGGAGCTGCAGAAGCTGAACCTTTCCCTCAACAGCCTGCGCCTCCTGCCCCCCTCCATGGCCCTGCTCTCAGGCCTGGTGGTGCTCAACCTGTGGGGGAACCAGCTGACGGCGTTGCCCCCGGAGATAGGCTCACTGCAACAACTGCGGGTTCTGTTTGTCTATCGGAACAGGCTGACGGAAGTACCGGAGGAGCTGGGGAACTGCACCAAGCTGGAGGTGGGTCTGGAGACGACACACACACACACATATATATATATATATATATATATATATATATATATATATAGACACACATGCATATACATGTACACACACGTATGTATACACAAAAACAGACATCCACACGCATATACACACTAGTGTTTTGACAGCTGTTGTTGTTGATTGGTCTGCCCTTCACTTTGTCCTGTCTCCTCTCTCTTTCGCCCCCTCCCCTCCCGCCTCTCTCTCTAGGTGCTCAGCCTGGCTAATAACCAGCTGACCGGCCTGCCTTCATCTCTGTCCAGCCTGACCAGCCTGAGGAAGCTGAATCTGAGCCATAACCTCATCCAGCACATCCCAGGCTGTGTCTACAACATGAAGGCTCTGGTACTAACACTGTTCAACTAGCCAGACAGTCAGACAGCCAGACAGCCAGACAGCTAACCAGGGTAGTTAACCAGCCAGTCTAAACAGTTTCCCCTCCTACTTCCCCCAGGTGTTCCTCCACCTGGCCTGTAACCGTCTGGAGAACATGGCTGAGACCATCCAGGGCCTGGCCCAGCTGAAGATCCTGATTGTGGAGGGCAACAGCCTGCACGCGCTGCCCAAGGCCCTGTGCTGCCTGGTCCAGCTAGAGCTGCTGAACCTGGACTTCAACCAACTGAAAGACGTTCCTCAGGAGATGCACCAGCTGTTCAGACTGGAGAGGCTGGCCTGTCACCCCCTGGACAAGGGCCTCCACATCCTCCACAACCCCCTGCTAAAGCCCATCAAGGAGGTTCTGGAGGGTGGTCTATCTGCTCTGTACAACTACCTACGTGCTACCTGAGGTTCTGGACCTCTACACAGAATCATTCAACTGGACTGGACTCCTGATTGTCCTGACTTGACACAAATAAATGCACTGTATATCTACTATGTAGTTTACTCAACAATGTTGGTTCTTATATTATTTTGCCATTAAAATAGAGAAATTATTCAACTCTTAAGGTTGATTTAGGGTACTCCGTTTTACAATTTTTTCCAAAAAACGGACACATGGGAACGCCTTTGTCGAGGTGGAACGCCCTCTCCGAGAGCCCACGGACAGCCCCGGAGAGCTCGACGTGCACCTCCTGAATTTCCTAAAGGCTGATTCCTAACAGCAACGTTATTAATGCCCTTTACCCCTGCCCCTACCCCCCTTTCTGTCCCCAGTTTAGCTCCCTCCCCAGGGAAAAATGTGGTTAATTTACACACACACAGACACACACAGTCAAACAGACAAACATACACGCACAGTCACAAACACACACTAACTCACTACACAAACAGAAAATAAAAGTCTAACATACCCACACATGCAGACAGCTCGTTTACAAGGGATCAGCATAGATGCTGCATGATATCAGCTGAAAGGTCAGACAGAGCTCATCACTGCTTCCTGGTGTAGCAAAACAGGAACACACCGGCCTGACAACCATCCTGACAACCAGCCTGACACCCAGCCTGACAACTAACCACTTCTTCCTGGTCAGCCTGCTTCCCCTCCTCCTCTTGCTTCTCTTTCCTTTAACTCCTGACCTCACCTGACCTGCAGTAAGAGGCTGCTACACAGAGCTATGCTGCTCTCTATTGGCCAGACTGGAGTGCTGCAGCTGGGGAAGAGAGGAACATAGAGCTGTAACTGTATGGACTTCTGGATGAAACAGTCAAATAATACAATGGAAGATGATAACTATGAGAATCTTGAGATGTTGTTTATTACACACATTAGTCCACCTATCACACCCTCAGTTATCTGTCTTTCATGTAACCCTAACCTTAACCCATTCTCCCACACTCGTCCATACTCTTTCATCACTCTCTTCTCCATCTATCCATCCCACACATTTGTCTTCATCCTCATCCACCTTTTCCTTCTGCTGCTCCTTCTCCTCGTCCTGTCCCAAGGATAAAGTTCTACCTATCAAAATGACATCTGCTGAGGTTGCATTGAACATACTGAACCTAAATTGAAGTCTGTCCTTGTGCAGATGCAGTACTATGTGTGTCCACCAGGGGGAAGTCAGGACCAGCAGCAGAGCTGCTGAATGAAGCACGTTGTTCTCCAGGGAAGACTGCTCAGCCAAACCCGGTCACGGAGACCTTTCTCCTCAGGAAACCACACACACACACACAGACACATACACACTAACACACACAAGATGCACACAAACACACACGTACACACACTAATATATATGTGCAAACACACCCTCCCACGTACATACACACACACAAACACACCCACACACAGTCTCTTGCCAAAGCCCTGCAGCCCTTCACCTCAGTAGCAGACACTGGAGCCATACATGCAGGCTTGTTTTCAGATGGTGGTGGTGGTGAAGGGGGATGGACCTGGATGGACGGCAGGTTAGACTCCATCTCTGGCCCTTCCTCTGTCCTCACTACACTTCATGCTGAGACAAAAACTGAGAAAGTGATGGCGAGGAGAGAGGGGTGGGATGGAGGGAGGGATGGATGGAGGGATGGAGGGATGGAGGGAGGGAGGGAGGGAGGGAGGGAGGGAGGGAGTATCGACATGTCTGGTGATAATTATCCGTTTATACCTCTATCCTTCCACCCCTCCAATTATTAATTCCTCGACTCAGTATTAATGAATTCATTGGTGTATTTATATAAAAAAAATTATAGTATGTGTGACAAGTTTTCCGAGTGCCCACTCTCCTGAATGTGTGTCTCTGTGCCCTCTATACCCACAGTGCAGCGCCACGACCTTTCGCCTTGGCAACTATGTGCCCCTGCCCAGTCTGTTGGCACGGCCATTATGGAATGGTTGTCTAACTGGCGGGATAGAAGGTCTATTTATATCTGTTTATTTCCTAGTACAGTTACAGCTGTTGGTCACATGACAAGGGGGGCACAGTTAGCTACCTTTGACTGGACGCCTGTAGAAGCAACACACGTAGGCTGAACATCAACAGAACCTACACTGACAAACATAAACACTCAGATGCAGCCCCTTTCATTATCTGCTTTTCCCTGGTATGAGTTCCAGTGGACAGGCTTAACATTTCCACACAACACGCTCATCTGACATGAATAAAGTGTTTTTTGGAATCATCCTGATTCACATGATTTCTTTTTTTCTTCATGTATTAATACACTTTCAGCAGCAAAGGTATGTGATGATAAGCAGTAAAAGACTCATAATTTATACTATCAGGAATTTAGAAATTATTATGTAGCCCTTTGGTAACTGAATTTCAAGTGAACCAAGATATGGAACAACGCAGCGCCGGGGTTTATGATATCCTAACAACACAATTCAGCACACCGAGACCGTGTCTTTCTCCGTTATCATTCTGTACAGTTTATTCCGGTTTTTCTGTCTTTCCCCTCCATCCGCTCACCTGCTGAACTGCTGTCTCCACTGCACCGTGACCGCGCGCCTGCACGGTGACAGACAGTGGACCGGGTGCGTGAAGGGAGAAGGCGGCATTTAGAGTGTGTGTATATGTGACAGACGCGTTTTCTCCAGCAGTAGTTATATTATAAAATAATTAAACTGTATCTCATGTAGCCTATGAGTGGACTCAATATAGCACAAGACACGGAGGAAAGTTGGTGTCAATCTAACAAAGAGTATGTTCTGTTCTGATCTGTCCTGATATATATTTTTCGAATGTATTACATTGTATTCCATTCTATTAAATGGCCATATTTTTTACCTTTAATCCGCTATTTTGATCTATTTGCATTCTGTTCAATTCAATCCTATTATAGGCTACTGTCATTGAATAGGCTAAATATTTTCTTATCATTAGGGTAAACAATGTATTGTTATACGTTAACATATTTGTCACAAAATTCAAGCAATAACTTTTTATTTAATGTTTTCTGAAACATTGAGCTTTGAATGGAATATATATATATATATATATAAAATAATAGGCTACTATTTTATTATCCTATTCTATGCAAGTCACGTTCTTAATCCCTCAAAAGCTGTAGACGAGATGTCTGGGTACATGCTAAACACCAAACACCTGTGTTTTGATTACGGTACGAGCTCCGCCACCTGAAGTCACTCGGACCGAATACCGACATCAAGCTCACAATGCCTTCTCTATTGGAGAACGCACGGTCTCTAGCCCCTCTCCTTGCTCGGTGACGTCAGCTACCTCTTGGCAGTCAGTCAGTCACTTTGGGAGCCGAGCGGCTCCGGAGACACACAAGTAACCAAGTAGGGGTAGAGAGGGAGGGAGAAAGAGACCGGGAAACGTTCCCCACTACAGTCAACTGTAACGGTAAAAAACGGGGTTATTTTTTCACTGTCACGGCGGAAAAGAATTGATTTCACCCCGGAGCTGGGGGTAGCGTCCGCTAGACTCCCGCTATGGATAGAGTTTTAACTTGTTTCTTTGCCGCGAGCAGTTTGCTGGTTTCAATTCAAGGAGAAGTATTCAAAGGTAAGACCACCATCTGTACTTGTGTGTATGTACGTGTTAGTGTGTCGAGTTTGTGTTGTCTGAACAGGACTGTAAATAGGTGTAACGGTCAGTCACGCTTTTTGTCGAGGAACGCATTCCAAAGTTGACTTGGAGGGCAAAATTGCGTAGCACTATACTAGCTTCATAAATTACCCATTGAACAAACTATTTAATAGTATCTAGGCTACATCTGTCTTTGGTTCAGAGAGAAAGCAGCCTGTTGAGAACGTTGTTGGTTTAATTTCAGCTATCTGCTACTTCAAAGGCAGCGACTTGCCCACCCAGCCTCGCGCAGCACGGAGAAACTTTTATGTAGTCAGCGCTGTGGAACGCGCCTTGACCAAATACAGAGAAACACAGAACAGTACAGAATGTCGAGGGTTTTCTTCCATTTTGTATCTTAGGCATTCAGGTCTAGTACTTATTTTATATTTCCCCTCATCTGTAACATCAGCAGCGGGCCAGCGGAACAGACTTGGGCTTTGTGCTGACTGCTCCTTGGCGGAGGAAGTAGGCTAAGGGCTCAGTTAGGTTGTCATTAAGTTTTCCTATGTTTCTGGGGCCAGCAGCATTTATCAATCCCTCCTCCCCAGCTTCGAGGCTGTACTGCAGTCCATAGTTGAAGCTGGCCTGCGGTTCATGTTTCCCCTCGGCCAAGCCAGTGTTGACTTGAGAGTGGATAAAGTTAGTAAGATAGGTCTGCAGTGAGAGGGGGTAAGATTATCAAAGGAAGCCGTTACTTTTAATAGATTCTAATCCCGTTTTACGCGTAGAGGTCTAGTAATGTCTCACCACAAACATGCAGTTATATTAGAACACGTCAGAAGCTCAGGCGTCAAAAGCCCATACGGTATATCTATTGCCCCATACTGACTTGTATGATGTAAAAACCGAGATATAACTGACATAGAGCCGGTGTCAGACTTGTATTTACAACATGGGAATGATACATACATGAATGCGATAAAGGTAACAGGAGAGACAAGAAACGGCCAAGCTATGTGACACGCGCGGCCTGATCATTCTGATTTAGGCGGGCGGGCTTCTCTACCAGCTCAGTCTGTCAAAAGGGTGTAGCCAAGTTTTTTTTAAATTAT